>NC_091432.1:209005672-209289573 GCF_964237555.1 Oryctolagus cuniculus | reverse complement strand
CCTGGGGCCCAAATCAGCTCAGTTTGAGAAACTGTTTATCCCATGGTGCTGTAATGATGACCATACCTGGGTCTCTAACAGTACTGTTATTTCTTGAAGGTCGAGAGTCTTTTCCCTGTATCTGTGTCCCCCAGCATAGGGCCTGCCACATGCTATGCACTCAATAAACACTTTTTTAGCTGGACAGAGATATGCAAGAAATGAAATGAAAGGCATGGGGCAAGGGGGGCACGAGTTTGTGTCAGGGATGGCATATGTGCACAATTTCACCCCTGCAAGCTGAAAGGAGTTGTGGCATGCAGCCCTGCAGAAATATGTCCCCTCTCTTCATTCCAAGGGGAGTCTTCTAGCCACACCTCCTCGCTTCCATGAGGAGCAGTGAGTGCAGCAGCCAGGCCCCTGCCACTGGGCCACTGCTGCAGCCACAAAGGCCATTCTCTGCATTGCACATCGAAGCTGAGTCAGTTCCTAATGAGGAAGAAATGCAGCCCAGGACCAGAGAACATCAGAGGTCAAAGCAAGCAACTGCGTAGCTCCCAGCCCTGCCCCTGCCTGCCCCTTCCTTCCCACCACTAAGGGAAGGAAGCAGCCTTTGGCACTGTCCCCAGTTCTCTCCCATCAAGGACTTGCCTCACTACTGTCAGAAGGTAATTCCTGAGCACTTTGCGACGGACTGACACCACCCCAGGAGGAGGAAGAAAGAGGCTTTTGGAGACAGTGAGTCGCAGCTGAAATGTGATCGCCAGACTGTCACAGGGCCACACAGCCGGGAGCTCACTCCTGGCTACTTGCCCCCAGTTCTAGTTCTTTCCCTACAGTGCAGCCAAGAGCCTGCAGCTTCTGACAGCAATTCCACCCCATTTGACTTCTGCCCTTGCCGGATCTCTATCTCTTTGGCCAGCCTGGCTCCTCCGCCCAGCTCATCCCAAGCCTTTGCTTCCCTTTGTTCCCCTGCAGGAACAGCTCATTCCTTCTGGCTGTGACCTGTCTTCTCCAGTCCACACCATTGTCCCTCTGCAGTCGTTCACCGAGCTGGGCACTAAGTCTGTACCCCAGTCTATTCCCAAAACCTTTGGCCCATAGACAAGCGCTCCGTACTTAGCTTTTCACAGTCAAGTCACTTTAGAAATGTTCAAAAGTAGCCAATTAAATGAGGCAGTTGTTCTGGAATGTGATCCCAGGGGCAACTGCATCAGCATCATCTTTTAACTCTGGCCACATCTCCAGTCTTGCTAAAGTAAAATCTTGGGGACACTGCCCAGGAATCTGTTTTAACAGGTCTTTCAGGGGATTCTGATGCTCACTAAAGCTTGAACAAAAAAATTTTAAAGGAACTATACAGGTAAAGACACAGAAGTCATTTTACAACTTGGGTTTCTGATCCTGAGATAGCATATCTAGTCATAGATATGTTCTCTGAGGTTCCCAGGCCTTCAGAGAATCTCTTTCCAAGGCAAACCCAAGTTCAGACAGCCTCACGATTGGTGTGGTGCTAGTGTAGAGAGCTGGCAAAACTGTCTGCAAGGCTCAGGTTCCCTGTCCTTTCTGAGGGGTACCAGACAGTGCCTGCAGCCCTGAGCTGCCTTGTAAGTTCTAAGACCTCGCCCCCACCCCTCTACCTCCAGTCTCTTGGGAAAGAAGTTTCCTTTCCTTCAGGGATGCCATAGTCTTTCCCTTTGGGAGTCAGCATAGGTCCATGGGCCCAGAGTAAGCAGTCAGAATTAATCTTGATGCTGCTGCTTCCTAGCCCTGTAGATTTCAGGAGTCACTTAACCTCATTGAGCCTCACTTTCCTCATCTGTAACATAGGGGTCATAATCGTAGTAATTCCCTTTAGAGTTCTGGTAAAGATTAAAGTAGATTATGTCTGTAAAGTGCTGGCCTGGCGCACACTTAACAAGTGGTGGCCGTTACTGTTACTACTTCCCTACACACCATGGCCTTCTGCTGCCACTCCTGCACAGCTTTCTCCCCCTGGGTCTTTGGACCTTACAACACTTATTCTCACACCAGCTCCCCTTTTCACTGTAACGCCTGACTTTTCTGAAACATAACCACTACCCAGATGCTTCCTTTTGCTGAAACCCAAAGTCTTCCCCCATTGCTCCCTGCTAATGTCTGGCTTGAGTCTTCACATGTGCCACCCAGCCCTGGAAGATCCTCAGGCCACTGTAGGCCTCAATGTCTTCAGCTGTGAAATAAGGATCCAAACAGCACCCACAAGAGTTTTTGAGCAGATTAAACGAGATAATTCATCATGTATACTGCAGTGTCTGGCATGCAGTAAGCATTCCAAAATCTTAGCTATTATCATCTCTTTCCACCCACAGACCTAATTCTGTTTACACTGTTCCTTTCTGAATGAAAGCCAGACTCACCACAAAGCCCTGAAACTCCTTGGAAGTTGAGCACTAATTTCTGATCCTAGGCACTCCTTATAGAGGCCCTTAGGAAGGCAAGGTTTGCCCTGATGTGGGCTGGTGATCTATGAAGTGGCTCCATATGCAGACAGCTGTAAACCAAGTGGAAGCAGTCGATCGACACAACCTTGGCTGCGGAAGGGTCTGGAAACCTTGTGAGAGAAGCCAACAAGAAGCACCTGTGCATATGTAATCTGAAAGGAAAAACTCAGGGGGGATGTGGTCATTGCGTTCATATCTCTGTGTGGCTGTACAAGGGCAGCTGACTCGCTCCCCAGCATCCTACAGGTAGGATCGGATCCAACTGCTGAAAGCCATAGGAAAACGGATTTCCACTCCACAAAATGCCCAGCTGTCTTACAGAGCCACACCCGTGGCAACGGACTGTGCTTGGCAAGTGGGAATACCAGCTGTGCATGTACCCAAGCAGCCAGAGCTGTCTTAGGTGCTGATAGGCAGCTGGTAGAGAGACTTTTTAACATCTCTCTGAAGCATGAGGTCTCATCGTGCTCTGAACTAGAAGCCAAGAGCCATTCCTTCCTGCACTGAGTCAGCTTTGCAATGGGACTCAACGGTGGAAGACACTCTGCATTTCCTCTCCCCAAGGTCACTCCTATGTGACCCATTGCAAGAGCCCCACTCCACCCTGGGGGAGCTCATGAAAAGAATATTCACTAAATGATAGCCATTATAATATTACTGTGTCACAATGATTCTTCAGCTGTGGTGGCCGGCTTTGTGCTGGTTGTGGGAGATAGAGGTGAGTGAGGCATAGTGATTCCAACATACACTGCAGTGGCTCTGGAAACGCCTCTGGACTCATCATCATCAAAGAATGACCATGGACAAAGCAAATTTGTCTGCCTGTCAATCTCCTCATGAAAGGAGCTCAGCCCTAGCAAAGAAAGAATATCGGCCCCCACCCAGTTATTTCCATCACTGAGAGAGAGGCTCACTGTTTCCAGTGCCAACATTTCTTCAGCAGACCCTCACCCCCTGCAAATACCCTGAAAATGGTGGGGGCCAGGATGAGACTAGAGAGAAAGGGAGGCCATAGAGGGCAACTGACTGTCTTCTCTGGCTAAGCACCAGACTCTGGTGCCAGACTGTCTTGAATTCAGATCCCAGGTCTACCACTTACCATTTGTATGGCCTTGGCATTTCTTAATCTCTCTATACCTCTCATTTATAAAATGAGAGTATTAACAGTACCCACTTGATAGGGTTATGAAGATAAATGACTTAACATATATAAAGGGTTTAGAATAATGTCTGTCATATAGGAAAAGAATATATGTTAGCTATCTATTATTATTTTCTAAAGTAAACCATCCTAAAGATAATAGCAGGAAATAATAGCATCAGTGAGCTTTTGCTTCTTCAATGCCATTGCTGTCAGGTTACGGTGGTTCCGTGTCAGCACTTCCTGGGAAAACAAGCCTATTGAAATCCATCCCTCATGCTGAAGGTCAGACTGTATTTTTCCATGACAAAAGTCTGACGGGGAAAGGTGAAAGGCTTAAGCTGAAAGGGAAGGACTTAAGACAAGCAGACAGGATGGAAAGACAGGATCCTTTCCAAGCCAAGGAAGCAACCTGAGCAAAGGTAGGAAATAAAGAGAAAAGCAGCTCCAAGGAGTCGGGGTGGGGGATGAAACGAATGGAAAGGGCAGTCCTCAGTGCCCAAATACTGGGAAATGTGGAAAATTTTGGAACACATGGGAGACAGAATATATTGCAGCTGACCACACAGCAGACTCATAGAATGACAAATTCCCTAAACAGCACTCTGGCCTCAGAATCAGCCCTTAAGGCATTCACACGTGGCTGAAAAGGCCATGAGAGCATTTAAGGCATGGAAAGCCAAGACACTGTGGCAAAAAATGACCTAAATTAAAGATCTCTGTGAGTGGAAAGAATGGACCATTAAAGAAGGAGCTACCTTTCTCTGAAGGGAGGAGAGAACTTCCACTTTGATTATGGCCTTGTTTAAATAAGGTCGGAGTTTGTGAACTCAAGAGGCTTCCAGTGCCTTGGTAGTTCATGACAAGAGCCTCGGATGATTACTGACATCATAAATTAGAGTGTCAATTGTTAAATCAACAACAGGAGTCACTGTGCACTTGCTCCCCATGTAGGACCTCTGTCCTTAATGTGTTGTACTATGAGAATGAACAGTAAAACTAATCTTCAACAGTACTTTATACTTTGTGTGTCTGTGTGGGTGCAAACTGTTGAAATCTTTACTTAGTATAGAGTTGATCTTCTGTATATAAAGATAATTAAAAATGAATCTTAATGAAGAAGGGATGGGAGAGGGAGTAGGAGGTGGGACAGGAGTGGGGGTGGGAGGGCAGGTATGGGACAAAGAACTGCTATAATCCAAAGTTGTACTTATGAAATCTATATTTATTAATTAAAAGCTTTCTATAAAAAAGAATATACTACAGCCATGAAAAATTATCTTTATGAAAAATGCATAGTGGGGCCAGCCAGCACTGTGACTTAGAAGGTTAAGCCTCCATCTGTGACACCAGCATGCCATATGGGCTCTAGTTTGAGACCTGGCTGCTTCACTTCCAATCCAGCACTCTGCTAATGTGCCTGGGAAAGCAGTGGAAGATGGCCCAAGTACTTAAGTCCCTGCACCCATGTGGGAGATCTGGAAAAATCTTCTGGCTCCTGGCTTTGGCCTGTCCCAGCCCTGGCCATTGGGGCCATCTAGGGAATGAACCAGCAGATGGAAGATTATCTCTCTCTCTCTTTCTCTCTTTCTGCCTTTCCTCCTCTCTCTCTTTCTCTGTCTTTCCTCCTCTCTCTTATATAACTCTTTTGAACAAATTTTTAAAAGAAGAAAAAGAAAAATGTGTAGCAATATGGTAAAAAGTCTATGATATTACAACTTAAAATAACCAGATGGATTTTCTAAATATAACTGGATAACATCTACTATGGAAAGGTAATATGTTTATAAATTTTTCTTTTAGAATACTTTTTACCATAAATGTATCATCTATGCAAGCTCAGTCTACCTTCCTGTTATCAAATGCAAACACCGGTGTGGTCTGCATGTTTGTGTCCCCATGGCATTAGGAGGTGGGGCCTTTGGGAAGTGATTCGTTCACAGGGCAGTGCCTTCAACAATGTGGTGATTCAAGGAGGCCTCTTCCCTTTCGCCATATGAGGATGCAGCCAGAAGCACTGTCTATGAGCAAGGAAGCCTTGGCCAGATACTAATCTGCTGGGACCTTGACCTTGGACTTCCCAGCCTCTAGAACTGTGAGAAACAGGTTTCCATTGTTCAGAACCTTCCTAGTCTATGGCATTCTGTTATAATGCCTGAGCAGACTAAGACAAACACCTACAAATATTATTTGTTTGCTTTTCTTCCTACAGAAGAGTGCATCAAATTGGCTTTGAAATATGAACTCAAATTTGGCATGATTTCCTCATGATTAGAAAAAGGAAAAAGATGGAAGGAGAGCGATTAATAGGGGTCAAATTGTTCTGGTCTCTGAATTCCAGGCTGAGGAGTTGGGATTTGAGCGTGTTGTAAGTGGGAAGCCACGTACATGTTTATGAGCAGTTATTTTCAGATGCTTGGTTTGGCAGGAGGAATAGGAAGGACATGTGTGGGAGGGGTGCAGGGTAGGGAACTGACTGGGGACCCAGAGGCCCTGAGCTCTCCCACTCCCTTCCCTGATCAGAGCCCCGCAGACACACCAGCCCCAACCCCTCCCTCCTCCTCCAGCACCAATGCTATTAGACCATAGTCATTGTGATAGCATTATAAATCTGTAAGCAGTGTTTCGGTCAAATAGGAAAGACAATAAATTGGCCTTAATGAAAAACGGTTGACTTTCTTCCAAAGTCACATCAAACAAGGGTCAACAAATGTTTTCTGAAAGGACTGAATAGTCGGTATTTGAGGCTTTGGGTGCCCCATGGTCTCTGACACCATAACGCGGCTCTGCCTCTGCAGAAAGCAGCCACAGACAACACACAAAAGACTGAGTGTGGCTATGTTCCCATAAAACTTTATTCACAAAAATAGACTGGGGACAGAATTTGGCTCACAGACCATTGTTTTTCAATGCCCGATTTGAAAGAACTTTAAGTGTTTTTTTTTTTTTTAGAAAATAATTCTGTGATTCTTCAGTGACTCTAAAAACTCCTTGATTCTCACTCTGACAAACTTCCCATATACATTCACAAATCCCCACCCCTATTCATTGTAGGAATGAAATGGAGTCATGATCTCCAAGCAATAACAAGCAAAGAGGAGTGTTAGAGTTGAACAGCCTTGCAGTTAGTCCTAGATTTGAGTCCTGACCCTGGCAACTGTGCGATGCTGCACACAGCACACAACCCTGCAGAGCTTCTGTTTCCTTATAAGCAGAATAGGCATAATAATTCATGGCTGTTGTGAGGATTAAATGTGTGAGTATGTAAAGCACTCGGCCTAATGCTTGGCATGGAACACGCCCTCAGTAAATAGTAGTTACTAACCCACATCAGCTCTATAAATAGCAGAGTCAAGGAGAACAGACCCAGCCTGAATGAAGAGAATTCCCTTGTGGATCCAGCCTTCAGGCCAGTACTGGCTCTAGACTAAAAGCAGAGAGAGTCACTTAAACATATACAAGGTTAGAAGAGAAAGCAACACTACACGTGAAGACAATGCTGTAAGACAGATTTGTATCAGATGCTTCTGATTAATCATTTACTAGTCCCATTGCACCAAATCCACTGGGCTGCTGGTGGTTTGGGAACCTAGTCGCATGCTTCCATTGAAGTAATAAGATCCTAGTCTTCATCTGCAAACTCTCAACAGCTGGTGAGTGGGAGAACCTCGTGTCAACAACCTCCTCTGGGTTCATTCTTCCGGGCTCAGGGGACCAGTCACCTTTTCTTCAGCTGAAAAATAAACACACCAAGAAAATGAATGCCTCTTTCCTGGGGAAACATGACACAGTGAGAAGCGATCAATAACAAGAAACAGCATGGGCTCATCTGTAGAGAACGCATCATGAAATGTAAGAAGACACACACACACACACACACACACACACGACATCTGTGACAGCCTGGGTTCAAATTCTGATCCTACCCCCTTATCAGTTGTGTGTTCCTTAAATAACGTCCATACCTACATTTCTCCAGGTCTCAGATGAAGATAATCACAGTATGTTCCTTTAAAGTTGCAAGGATTTAATGTTCACAAGTACAAAATGCTTAGAATAGTAAGGAATGCTAGATTAATGTTTGTCATTATTGGTGTAAGTGTTTTTCTTTGACATAGCTGAACGGAGTTTAAAAAAAAAACTCATAATGAGTCAAATTCAATGTTAATCTGAAAAATCTGATTTGTATGACTCTTCAAGACTAAAATCTGAAATTCAAATGGAACTTTGGATTTTTCCCTCCCATGGGACAAGTCAGACCAGGATAATGGATGCTCCCATATAGTGCAGTTCAGTTCAAGTGACTGACAAAATGAACTGAAGAGAATAACTCATTGTAGTTCTACAGAAGGAAATTCCTGTTCTTAGGAACCATACATTGAAGTATTTAGGACCAGTATGTCATGATGTAGGCACATTATTCTCAAAAGATTCAAAAGAATTAGGTATGAGGTATGAAATTCAAAAGTTCATGGAAAACCAGAATGAAAAGGTAAGTATATTTTCCTGCAAGAAAATTTGAAGTCCATGTATAGTTTTTTTTAAAGATTTATTGATTTTACTTTAAAGTCAGAGTTACAGACAGAGAGAAGGAGAGGCAGAGAGAGAGAGAGAGAGAAAGATCTTCCATCTGATGGTTCACTCCCTAATTGGCCACAGTGGCCGGAGCTTAGCTGATCTGAAGCAGGAGCTTCTTCTGGGTCTCCTACGCGGGTGCAGGGCCCCAAGGACTTGGGCCATCTTCTATTGCTTTCCCAGGCCACAGCAGAGAGCTGGATCAGAAGTGGAGCAGCCGGATCTCAAACCGGCATCCATATGGGATGCCGGCACTGCAAGCAGCGGCTTTACCCACTACTCTACAGTGCCGACCCCCATGTATAATTTTTCAATTTGTGCATTTTCTACAAACTTTTGAAGACTGCTGGTGTGCATAAATTTTAATTTTTGTACCCAAATAAACTTTTTAATTCCATTTTTAAAAAGATGTATTTATTTAAAAGGCAGAGTGACAGAGGGGGAGAGCCAGAGAAAGGGACATAGTGGGTTCCATCCACAATAATGCTGCAACATCCAGGTCTGGGCCAGGGTGAAGTCAGGAGCCAGGGGCTCCATCCTGGACTCCTACACGCGTAGCAGAGGCACAAATACTGGATCATCTTCCACTGCCTTCCCTAGAGCATTATCCAGGAGCTGGATTGAAAGCAGAGCAGCTGGGACTTGAACTGGCACTCACATATGGGATGCTGGTGTCCTATGATGTGGTTTAATAACCTGCTGTGCCACAATGGCATTTTCCATTTTCCGTAAACTTTTTGAGCCATGCACACATATACTTATATGCTTTGTGAACGCAAAGATAGTTTGTTCACCACTGACTCAGCTTCCAAACAGTGCTGGCAAATCGTAGACACACAGTACATATTTGTTGAGTGAATTTTAAATGGCTTCAAATTCTTGCTCTATTATTATTATTATATCTGCGTTCTTTTGACTAGGTAATTTTTTTCTCATTCTACCTCATTTATGTAAAAAGTTTATTGTGATTATTATTTTTTTTAAAATACTGGGGCTAGTACTGGTGGGGCAGTGGGTTAAGCTGCCATCTACAATTCTACAATAAGGCATCCCTTGTGGGTGCTCATTCAATTCCCAGCTGCTCCACTTCTTATCCATATTCCTGCTAATATGCCAGGGAAAGCAGTGGAAGATGGCCCAAGTACTTGGGCCTCTGCACTCATATGCGGTAGACATGGATGACGCTCCTGGCTCCTGGCTTCTGTCTGGCCCAGTCATTACTATTGTGGCCACTTGGGAGTGAATTAGCAGATGGAACATTTCTCTCATCCTCTCTGTCTCTCTCTTTCTCTGTCACTCAGCTTTTCAAATAAATAAAATAAATCTTTTTTAAAAATACAATGATCAGTTTCCTTTGATTATGATCTTGGTATGACTGGTATGATTCCATATGAATCCCTTGCATCTCTGAAATGTCTCCATTCTACCTCACATTTATTTCATAGTTTGGATAGATAGCCTCTGTCCTGGTATTTTGAAGTTACTTGAAAACAGGCTTTGGTATGGGTCTATTTTTAATGTATTCCTCTAGTAAACTGATGGCAAATTTCTATCTGAAAGTTTGTATCTTTCAGTTATGAAAATTTTTCTTTTTTCAAATTCCCTCTTCTGTCCTCTCCTCACTCCTCCTCCCCTTCTCCGGCTACTTCCTGCCACTCTCCTTCCCTTTCCCCCTCCGGAAATGCCTATTGTTTTGATGTTCAGTTCCCTAGAACAGATCCCTAATTTTATCTTTTCCATCTTCTTGTTTTTGTCCTATTTCTTCAAATGTATCACCTCTCAACCCTTCTAATGAACTTTTTGTGTTTTTCTATTTTTAATTTTTTTAAAGATTTATTTTTTATTTGAAAGACAGAGTTACAGATAGGCAGAAGAAAAGAAAGAGAGAGAGAGAGAGGTCTTCCATTCGCTGGTTCATTCCCCAGATGGAGCCAGGATTCTCTTCCAGGTCTCCCATGTGGGTGCAAGGGCCCAAGGACTTGGGCCATCTTCCTCTGAGTTCCCAGGCAATAGCAGAGAGCTGGATCTGAAGTGGAACAGCCAGGATTCAAACCAGCACCCACATGGGATGTTGGCACTACAGGTGGAGGCTTTACCCACTACACTACAGTGCTGGCCCCTCTATTTTTAATTTTTAAAAAGATTAATTTATTTGAAAGAGAGAGGGAAAGACAGAGAGAGATTGTCCATCTGCTGGTTCACTCCCAAAATGGCCATAACAGCCAGAGTTGGGTCAGACTGAAACCAGGAGCCAGGAATTCCATCTGGACGTCCTCTGCTGCCTTCCCAGGGGCCTTAGCAGGGAGCTAGATTGGAAGCAGACTAGCCAGGACTCTAACTGGCACTTTGATAATGGGATGCTGGCATCAGAAAAGTGACTTAACTTACTATGTGATAATGATCACCCCCTCTATTTTTAAGGGATCTTGTTGTTCTCTGAATATCTCTTTTTGAAGATTTATGTATTTATTTGAATGAGTAACACAGAAAGAAGGAGAGATAGATAGATAGAGAGAGAGGGCCAGGAGCCAGGAGCTTCTTCCAGATCTCTCATGTGGGAAGCAGGTGCCCAAGTACTTAGCCATCTTCTGCAGCTTTCCCAGGCCATCGCAGGAAGCTGGATCGGAAGTGGAGTATCTGGGATAAGAATCATTGCTCATAGAGGATGCTGGTGTCGAAGGCTGTGGCTTTACCTGGCAGGCCAAAGTGCTTGCCCCATCTGTCTCAAAAAATTATTTATTTATTTAGTTAGTTAGTTAGTTATGGTGGGGAGGGGAATTCCCATATGCCATCTGCTGCTTCACTCCCTAAAGGCTCCAAATGGTTGGAGCTGGGCTAGGCTGAGGCCGGTACTATGAAGTAGTGGGTTACGCTGCCAAATGCAATGCAGGCATCCCATGGAGAAACTCAATCCAGTTCTCTCACCTGGGTCGACCCAACTACTTGAGCCATTACCTGCTGCACCACAGCATGCACATTATCAGGGAGCTGGAGTCTAGAGCTGGAGCCAGCAATCAAATTCGGGCACTGCAGTGTGGGACAGGGTCATCTTACCTAGCATCTTACCCACCAGACCAACTGCCTGCCTCTGAATTTTCCTCTTTTTTAAGATTTATTTATTTATTTGAAAGTCAGAGTAACACACAGAGAGAAGGAGAGGTAGAAAGAGAGAGAAAGAGGTCTTCCATCTGCTGATTCACTCTCCAATTGGCTCCAGCCGCCAGAGCTGCATCTATCCATAGCCAGCAGCCAGGAGCTTCTTCCAGGTCTCCCATGCAAGTGCAAGGGTCCAAGGACTTGGGCCATCTTCTACTGCTTTCCCAGGCCATAGCAGAGAGCTGGATTGGAAGTGGAGCAGCCGGACTGCAGGCGGTGGCTTTACCCACTATGCCATAGCACCGGCCCCAAATTTTCCTCTTTTAATAGCAAAGAATTCTCATGGATACAGTCCTTCCTATTATCTAAGTTTTGTAATTAAAAAAAATATTTTATTCTACCTTACTGTCTATTTCCCCCAAGTTGCTGTGTTCAAGTTCTTGGGTGCCTGCCACTCACTTAGGAGACTTGGGTTGAGTTCTGGGCTTCTAGCTTTGACTTGGCCTATTCCTGGCATTGTAGACAGTTGAGAAGCAAACTAGCAGATGAAAGCTCTTTGCCTCTCTCGCTCGCTCTCTTTCTTACTCTCTCTCTCTCTCCTTTCAAAAACAAATATATAATGGAGCACTACAACTAACTGCAAAGTGTTTTATGTGTAGGCAAGTGCTCCACCTCAGCAGGGTGACCTGTTTGAGCTGAAAAACCTCTCACCTCCTGCGCTTTGCATCTTTAGACATTCTCCTTGAGGTTGGCGAGAATATCCAGGGGCAGATTTTGTAGTTTTCTTGCTTAGTAGGTGACAGCCTGGAGCTGACAGGGGAAGCAGGCCTCGGGCCCTCTGTTGTCAGTGTGCGGACTCTGACTTAATCTCACTGACTGAATGTGACACTTGTCTCTGAGGTCCCTCAGTCCTGCCTGTTCTCTTCTGAGAATTCTCCTCTACACTGCAGGCTGTGAGAATGCTGATGGCACAGACAAGGGGATGGTGTCTAGATGAATATCTTTTTTTTAAAGATTATTTATTTATTTGAGAGGTAGTATTACAGAGAGAGAGAGAAGGAGAGACAGAGAGAAAGGTCTTCCATCGCTGGCTTACTCCCCAAATGGCCGCAATGGTCAGAGTTGAGCCCAAGCCAGAAGCTTCTTTCGGGTCTTCCATGCAGGTACAGGGGCCCAGGCACTTGAGGGCATCTTCTGCTGCTTTCCCAGGTCATAGCAGAGAGCTGGACGGGAAAAGGAGCAGCCAGGACATGAACCAGCACCCATATGGGTTTGTGGTGCCACAGGCAGAAGCTTAGCCCACTACACCACGGCACCGGCCCTAGATGACTCTTTTAATGTCCTTTTAAAAATGTAGTTATACCTCTGCAGCATCTGTAGCCATTGTATTTTTACTTATGTATGTGTTCAAGTGTCACTACCCAGATCAATGCACCCAAGAAAGCTCCCTCTTGTCCCCTCCCATCAAATAAAAACTGCTTAAAGCAGCCACCATCGTGACTTCTTTCATCATAGATAACTTCTGCCTGTTCTAGATAGAACTTGATTTTTTAATTATTTTGACAGGTAGAGTTATAGACAGTGAGAGAGAGAGAGAGAGACAGAGACAGAGAGACAGGTCTTCCTTCCATTGGTTCACTCCCCAAATGGCCACTATGGCCGGTGCTGCACCAATCCAAAGCCAGGAGCCAGGTGCTTCCTCCTGGTCTCCCATGCGGGTGCAAGGACCCAAACACTTGGGCCATCTTCCACTGTCCTCCAAGGCCACAGCAGAGAGCTGGGCTAGAAGAGGAGCAACCAGGACTAGAACCCAGCACCCACATGGGATGCCAGTGCTGCAGGTGGAGGATTAACCAAATGAGCCACAGCGCCAGCCCCCTAGAACTTGATTTAAATTGAAACATACATTGTGTACTTTTCTGTGTCTACTTTTTTTTTCTAACATTATGCCTGTGAGATTTTCGTCATGCTGTTTCAAGTGAGCTGCCACTAATTTCTTTCATCTCTATGTATTGCACCATTATATGAGCACACCATGTTTTATTTATCCATCTTACTGCCTGTGGACACTTGAGTTGTTTCCAGTTTGGGCTGTGCATATAATCTTTCAAGGGACACTCTTGGGCCGGCGCCGCGGCTCACTAGGTTAATCCTCCGCCTAGCGGTGCCGGCACATCGGGTTCTAGTCCTGGTCGGGGCGCCGGATTCTGTCCCAGTTGCCCCTCTTCCAGGCCAGCTCTCTGCTGTGGCCAGGGAGTGCAGTGGAGGATGGCCCAGGTGCTTGGGCCCTGCACCCCATGGGAGACCAGGAAAAGCACCTGGCTCCTGGCTCCTACCATCGGATCAGCGCGGTGCACCGGCTGCAGTGCGCCGGCCGCAGCGGCCATTGGAGGGTGAACCAACGGCAAAGGAAGACCTTTCTCTCTGTCTCTCTCTCTCACTGTCCACTCTGCCTGTCAAAAAAAAAAAAAAAAAAGGACACTCTTGAACATGTCTTTGGTATATTATGTGCTATGCCTCTTTGTTGGATACCTACTCAAGAGTGGATTTGCTGAATCTTAGGACATATATGAGTATTATTTTTAGCTTCAATTGATATGAATAGGTTTCATGTGATTAGTACAGATTTATTTCCACATGAGTAGTATATGAGAATAGGTAGTATATGGCTCAACAAACAGAACAACTCTTTCCATTTTAGCCATTATGGTGGGTGGGTTGTAACATCTCATTGTGGTTTTAATTTGCATGTCCTTGATAACTGAAGATATTAAGGATGATTTTTTTTTATTTATTTATTTTTTTTGAGCATTTGACTCTCCTTTGTGAAGTGCCTGTCTGTTCAAGCCTTTTACCTGTTTGGATCATCTGTCTTTTATTGATTTGAAGAAGTTCTTTATAAATTTTGATTAGGGGCTGGCACCACGGCTCACTAGGCTAATCCTCTGCCTGCGGCGCCGGCACTCCAGGTTCTAGTCCAGGTTGGGGCGCCAGTTCTGTCCCGGTTGCTCCTCTTCCAGTCCAGCTGTCTGCTGTGGCCTGAGAGGGCAGTGTAGGATGGCCCAAGTGCTTGGGCCCTGCACCCGCATGGGAGACCAGGAGGAAGCACCTGGCTCCTGGCTTCGGATTGGCGCAGCACCGGCTTTTGGGGGTGAACCAATGGAAAGAAGACTTTTCTCTCTGTCTCTCTTTCTCACTGTCCACTCTGCCTGTCAAAAAAAAATTTTTTTTTTGATTAGTAGGAGTCCTTTATCAAATATATGTTCTACAAATATCTTTTTCCAGTCTGTGACTTACCTGTGCTTTCATTTAATACTGTCTTTTGTTGAACTTAAGTTCTTAATTTTTATAATGACAAATGGAAGACCCAATTTTAAGCAACATAAAAAAGAAATTTTCCATTTGGCAGTCTGAGTTATCTTTCTGGCGTTGCTGTAACACACTGTAGTAGAACTTGTTTTGAGCAGAAGGCTGTTTCAGGGTTCAGGATTGTTATGCCTCGTGTACCAACTGTCATCAAGACTGAACACTACCAGACACAAACTAGACCATGCTATTCTAGGATCTCAATACCAGTAAGCAGGAGGAAAGGTCAGTCATTGGTTTCATGGCAGATTATAGTGCAACGGAGCTTTGGTCCTTAAAGAAAGAAAGACCGATGATTCCAGGCCAGGGAGTCACTGTGTCTGCACCCCTTCTTTACTTGCTTGTTAATAATGTAACTTTGGATAAATTTTAAATAATCCTGCAAATGCCTCCCTACCCTCACACCCCACCCCCATTTTCAACAAACCAGAACAGAAAAATGAAGTATTCTATTATGCACAAATGCTGAAGTTTTATTATCCTTAACAAGGAGTGGCCTGGGGAGATAGTTGGCCTACTAGCTAAATATTGACCAAGAGTAAAGCTATAAATCAACTGCTCAAAAGCAGATCAGCTATTTTTGACCCCTGAAGGAACAGTAATTTCATATAGTCAACTTACTGTCTTTGGCAACTTTGCTGCAAATAGTTTTTAAGAGAAATATTCTGGAGACCGGCATTGTTGCACAGTGGGTTAGGCTGCTTTCTGCATCATCAGCATCCAATATGAACACAGGCTACAAAGTCCCAGGTGCTCCACTTCCAATCCGACTACCTGCTAACATGCCTGGGGAAGTAGCAGGAGATGGACCCTTTGTACCCCTGCCACCCACGTGGGAGACCTGTCTGGAGTTTCTGGCTCCTGGCCCAACCCTGGCCATTTTGGCCATTTTGGGAGAAAATCAGTAGGTGGAATCAATCTCTCTCTCTCTCTCTCTCTCTCTCTCTCTTCATTCTCTCTCCCTTTCTCTCTGTCACTTTGCGTTTCAAATAAATAAAATAAACATTTTTTAAGCAAAGTATTCTAGAAATAAAAATCCTCAAAACAAGCCATCTTTACTGTGTGCCTCACACAGTAAGGGCTCAAAAAATATTTCTCAGCTGAATTTGAAGGCGCTGAGGTGAGTATATGGAGTTATACATGCCTTAAAATGATTGCGCTTGAAATTCTTTTAGCCCAGGTAGGTGGACTGGGATTTGGGCCATAGTTGTTCATTTGCTTCTTAAGAAACTCTTGGAGCTAACAGAGTAACGTTTTTCTTTTTCAGGTGCGTCCTTATGATCCTCAAGTCTCTGAAGAACAGGGCAGAACAACTATGCCCCAGGTACTTGTTAGGGAATAAAATATACTCATTTCTCTACAGTGTTTATCAGAAGTTCAGCTAAGACATATAAACCAGTGGAATAGAATTGTGAGTATAGAAAGGAATTCATACATCTATAGTCAATTGGTTTTGACCTTAAAAATGAAGCCAAGACAATTCCATGAAGGAAGAAATGGTCTTTCAACAAAGGGTGATAAGATAATTGTGCATAAACATGCAAAAGAACAAAGTTGTAGATGTACCTCACTCCATGAACACCATATACAAAGTTAACTCAAACAGAGCTAAGGCCTAATTTGAGCTACACCAATAAAACTCTCAGAAGAAAGCTCAGAGGTAAATCTTCACGACTCTTTATTGGCACTGTGGGTGGCAGCTTAACCAGTTATGCCATAACATCAGTCCCAGCTCGCTTGCTCGTTCTTGCTTTTTCTCTTTCTTTCTTTCTTTCTTTCTCTCTTTCTCTCTTTCTCTCTTTCTCTCTTTCTCTCTTTCTCTCTTTTTCTTTCTCTCTTTCTCTCTTTCTCTCTTTCTTTCTTAAAAAAAAAAAAAGATTTATTTATGTACTGGAAAGTCAGAGTTACACAGAGAAGGAGAGGCAGAGAGAGAGAGGTCTGCTGGTTCACTCCCCAATTGGCTGCAAAGGCTAGAGCTACACTGATCCAAAACCAGGAGCCAGGAGCTTCTTCTGCATCTCCCACACGGGTGCAGGGGCCCAAGGACTTGGGCCATCTTCTACTACTTTCCCAGGCCATAGCAGAGAGCTGGATCAGAAGTGGAGCAGCCTGGACTCGAACTGGAGCCCATATGGGATGCCAGCGCAATCCACAACGCTGGCCCCACCCAGTTCCATTTCTCATTCAGCATCCTACTAATGTGCACCCTGGGAGGCAGCAGGTAACATCTCAAGAACTGGAGTCCCTGTCAGCTACATAGGAAATTCAAATAAAGTTCTGAGCTCCCGGCTTGGGCCTAGCCCAGCCCCAGCTGTTGGGGGCACTTGATGAGAGAACCAGAGAATGAAAGAGATCTCTTTTACTTTCTGTCAATTTGCTTTTCAAATAAAAAATTGGAAAAGGACTTGAAAGGACATTTCTTCAAAGAACATATATAAATACCCAATAAATTTATGAAACTGCGCTTCACATCATTACTTATTCAGAAAAAGCAAAACAAAACCATGAAGAAATATCACTTCACAACCACTAGGATGGTTGTAATAAAAAAGGTGGAAAATTACACAGGCCGTTGAGAATGTGGAGAAATTAGGACCCACATACGTTGCTATCGGGAAAATAAATGATTACATGTCAGGTTCTCAAATAGTTAAATGGAGTTACTACATTACCTAGCAATTCTACTCTGAAGTATCTACCCAGGAGAACTGAAAATATATGTCCCTATACACAAGCTTGCACATGAATGTTCATAGTAGTATTATTCATAGTCACTAAAAGGCTGATGCAAACAACCTAAATATCTATCAACTGATGCTTGGATAAACAAAATGTGACATATCATATAGTGCAGTATTATTAAGCCATACAAAGGAATGAAATATTGGTATATGCCATTGTATTTGTATTCTTGCCAATAACACAATATCACAGGTTGGTAAGTTTTACTGAAAGGAGGTTTATTTTAGCTCTTGGTTTGTAAAGTCCAAGGTCAAGAGGAGGCCACCTCTGGTGATGGTCTTCTTGCTGTCAGACTCCCAACACAATGTAAGGTGCCTCATGCAAGAGACAGGGAGCACGCTTGTGTGTGCCTGTGTCTCCTCTGGTCCTCTCCTGCCACATCAAGGCACCAGTGGTGAATCATGGGGTATCTACTTTGATGACTTCATCTAACCCTCTGATCTACGCTTGCAGCTTCTGGATCAGTGGTGTAATCCTTCTTGCTGTTGGCATTTGGGGCAAGGAGAACCCAGAGAACACTTTTCTCTTCAATGAGGCAGCCACCAATGTCCTCTTCATGTTCACTGGCACTGGCACTGTCATTATTCTTTTGGGCATTGTTATTTGCTAAAACTCTTTGCAATGTTTCTGCCTCTCATTTTTTTTAATGGAATTGTTGCTGTCACCATAGGATTTGTTTTCAGACTTAGATTAAGAACATCTTTAAGAACAATTATGACAAGACTTTGAAATAATACAATTCTTTAGGAGATTATATGAGTGATACAGTAGACCAGATCCAAAATATGTTGAATTGTTGTGGTTTTATTAATTACAGGAATTGGAAAGATGCTACTTATTGCTCAGCAAAAGGATTACCCAAGGGGCTGGCGCTGTGTTGTAGCTGGTAAGACTGCCACCTGCAGTGCCGGCGTCCCATATGGGTGCCAGTTCGAGTCCTGGCTGCTCCACTTCTGATCCAGCTCTCTGCTATGGCCTAGGAAAGCAGCAGAAGATGATCCAAGCCCGTGGGCCCCTGCCCCAGTGTGGGAGACCCGGAAGAAGCTCATGACCCCTGGCTTCGGATCGGCGCAGCCCCAGCCGTTGCAGCCGTCTGGGGAGTGAACCATTGAATGGAAGACTTTCTCTCTCTCTCTCTCTCTCTCTCTCTCTCTCTCTCTGCCTCTCTGTAACTCTGCCTTTCAAATAAATAAATAAATCTTATTTTTAAAAAAAGGATTACCCAAGAGTTGCTGTAAATTGGAAAACTTATGTGCAAGGAGATGCAGATAAATAATGAAGATTGTTTAAACAGGTGATGACTACTGTGATGTCACAAACAAGAGTAATTGCAGGAATTTCTTTTGGCATTGCTTGCTTCCAGTTGATTGGTTTCTTTCTAGCCTGCTGCTTCTTTCATGCCATAAGATAACCAGCATGAGATAATGTTCCCAGTGTATCTGAGGCTTGTTCCTCTCCAACTTTAAGGATACTTAGATTCCCACCTGTGAACTGTAAGAATGCCCGTATGGAAGACTGACAGTGCTACTTACCAACAAACTAAAAAACTACCAATACACTGATTGAGTCAAGGTATTGGTTCAGTATGTTCTAGGTCTGCATTTCATCCTATTCATATTAGGTCACTGAAACCCTGTGTCATTCTGAAACACTGAAAGAGCTAGTAAATCATAAATGAAGTTTAAAAAACACATTCAAGTGAAATAATGTTACAAATCTATCAGTTGTGGATTCCAAGAATTTTTAACAACATGGAAATTCTAAAATATTATGTTATATGAAAACAGAACAGAGAAATCATTTAATATGAACCTTGAACATATTATATTTCATGTGATCTGATTTGAAGGAAATGTGCCATCATCTTTGGATTATGAAAATATATTTTCACATTTGTATCTCTTGGGTTGTGCTTTTCACTTAGTTGTAATTGCCTTTTTTTAAAGATGAGCAAAATTATCTTTTCTCTCCATCATCTATGTATAATAATTTGTTTACTAATTTATTTGCCTGCTTATATATTTATTCATTGAGTAATTTGTTTAAAGAGATCTGGATTGGGATCAGGCTCTCATAGTAAATACTTGTTATCCTGGGAAAATTATCAGTCTTGCAAAGTCTGTTCCCTTATCTATAAACTGGAAAAATCCCAGCACCTTTTCTGCGGGAGTCAATGAGGAAATGTATATAAAGACCCAGCATGATGACTCACTCATAGCAGATGCTAAGAAATCGCAGTTGATATTATTTGATTATTGTGGTTTTTAAAAGTGGAAAATGAAGCGAAGAAATAGAGGGGAACAGAAAATGTATGGGCCAAGACGTCACATTCTCCCGGTCAGGAGAATTATTTAAATTATTATTTTAAAACAAGAACTATAAAATATATTACATTCTTGGGACTTAAAGGGAATATAAATGTCAATGTAAATCAAAGATGAAGCTATAAAGAAGTTAGGATCAATGCAATGCTCCAACCCCAGGAACTGCTCCCCTGCTGCTTAATCTCTATGACATTGCCACCTGGTGGAATTAGTGATGCATTACACATGCCTGGGAAATCGAGATTTTCTTTTGAAGCAATTTATATACAGGCTAAACCTCACAAATATTGTGCTCTGTACTCCCTTCATCTCCTTTGAATTACTGAAGCTCTCTCCCCACTAGTGTTACATCTTACGCTTTCACCCCAATCTCTTTTCCTACACAGAACAGTCAGCATGAGCTTTCTAAAACATAAATCAGATCGAGTTACTTCCCCTGACTGAAAATGCCACCACCTTGCCATGTCCCTGTGGACCTGGAGGTTCAGCCATCCAGCCTCAGCAAATCCGAGCCACCGTGGCCCATTCTGCAGGATCCAGTACTCACTGGGGGCTCTTCCACCTCAGGGCTTTCAATTATGCTCTTCTCTGCCTAAAACGTTCTTCCTCAAGTTTTCATTTGCCAAATTCTTTACCCACCAAGTCCACATACACTCTTTTCCCTCAGACAGACCTTTCTACAGTATCCCGTTCTTTATCTTCAGGGTGCTTCATCACAAATTATACTTATGTGGTTTTTTTTTTTTTCTATCTATTGGCTTAATGCTTGTCCCCTGCCTCTAAAGATGGCTTACTCACCTTCGACCACATATGTACCAGAGCTTAGTGGTGCACAGGACATTAGTACCTGTGTGTGTTTAGTAATTTATAAAATGAAAGGCCATGTAGCCAATAAAAACAATGTTTTCAATAAGTATTATTGATACAGAATGTTGTACATTATATTTTAAGTAATATAATAATGATACTCATATAATTCTATTTTTGTTTTTTAAATGTGAACATATGTCATCGATATACTCCTCATATATATATGTGTGTGTGAAAAATCTTCAAGGTATTATGGTGGCTACCTGTGTTGATAAAGTGTAAGTGTAGTTTATTTTACCATTTTTGCTTATCTTTGAGAATGCTAATTGTTTGCAGATGTAATAGTTGGATTTGTGATATAATGGCATCATATCTTATGTGGGAGTGGGAGAGTTGGTTAGTTTCAATAAGCAGCAGTAAACATTGCATCTAGGGCAGTTGCTAACATTTGTGGACTCTCTGGCAAAAGGACAAATGGAAGTCCTTGCTTCCATTCCATTCTCTCCCTATTCCTCACTCCAGCCAACACTGAAAGAGGCCTCTCCTGCTCAGCTGTGACTCCCAAGCCCGCAAGTCCAAGCATGATCCGTGCCAACTGCTACAGACAAAGTCAGTCTTCACCATTATGAGAAAGTGCATGGAGAAGACACCATGTGGGCCTGTCAGGAAGGGACTTCTAGGGTCCTGGGCTTCCAGGTGTGGTCTTGGGTTTAGAGTGGACACAGCCCCTTAGCCCTGTGAACCCCTCGCCCTGTGGAAGGAGACCAGAAGGAGGAGGGCAAGAGCACAGGCCTTAAAAGTTAAAGGCCTAAAAGTGGTGCTGACTGCATCTAATCAAAATCAACTTGGAAAAATCTCTTTCAATTGTTCATACAATTGAAATTCATACAAGTATAGCCTTGTATAGGTTTTATGTACACAGCTTTTGAACATTGTTTTCCAATTCTTCCTTGTCTGTTTTTCTATGGCTCTCACATAACTCAATCTCATCTTCCAACCTTGGTTACTTGGACAATGTGTTTCCTCCTGTATCCATATTAAGTAAACCCTTAAAGGTATTCATACCTTCTTTATACATTGGCTTTGGGATATGGTGGCATCTCTTACATGCCAAAGTTCATATATTTAAAAGATGATCACTTGTGTATTTTGAAAAGTAATAGGACTTGGAATGACAAATTGAAAGAGAGCGAGAGGTACTGAAGAATGATTCTAGGCTTCTAGCTTGAGTGACTGGTTTGTTTAACAGTGATGCCATTTACAGAGATGGGAAACACTGGAAAAAAGAATTGGTACCATAAATCAATTACCTGATTATCTATTGTTGGGCATTTTGGTTGGTGGCACTATCTTATAATTGCAATAAAACTCCAGTTTTTGGTAAAGTATTCTCATAATCCTTAATTTATAAACACACAATTGCTGGGTAAGGGATGTACACATTCTTGAAATTTTTTTAATATGCATTGTCAAATGACATTTTAAAAAAGACAACTGTTTCCTCGCATTGTTGTGCTTACTCAAGTTCTGAGTCTCCCTCCCTTCCTCCTTCCCCCTCCCACATTTCCTTTGTCTATTCAATAACTAAGCTTTTGTTGTGTTCCTACTATGTTCCATATAGGGCCTGACATAAATCTAACTTTGCTCTTTGTTGAAGGCCAGGAGAAAATTTGGGAAGAGGATGAACTATGTCCAACTCTAAATTTTTGAATTTGGGAGACTTGGATATCCCACATATCATCCAGCTTGGGATACCAGGTCGGAATCATTTACATTAGTGATGCTATTCTGAGAGTTTGGGAAAAGAAAAATGTTTAGCTTTGTGTAGACCACAAACAGACCAGGCTTTGCCCCTAGGGAACTATAATTTAAAAGGCGCATTTTACAATGAGTTTTTAAAATATTGTGATTTTTTCCCCTTGGCCAACGGCCACACCAAAGCCTCAGTCCATAACCCTGCCCTATCCAGGGTCTGTCTCATGGCAGCTGATGGAGAAGAAAGGAGCAGGAGACCAAGATCATGGCACATGCCGTGGGCCTCTTCTGGCACAGTGGAACAGCTCCCACCCTCTTGACTTGAGGATGAATTTTGTATTACTTGACTTGATCACCTAAGTTACTAGATGTAATGCTGACCTAGAGAAAAAACAGGAGCTGGTAGACTTCCTTATTGTTGTAACTCAGAAAAGTCCAGCCTAACAATAACATCTCTTGTCCTTTCAAGTAGCACTTATTGAAAGAATTGAGCATGTGTAGCCCTAGATTTACTGTAATCAGGATTCCGAAGTTAATTGGAAGGCTGAGGCCCTCTGCAAGGCCAGAAAATAATGACAAGACACCGACGTGTTGGAGGAATCCAGGGAGATTTCTGCAGTATTGTGGCCCTCAGGCAAGGCCGCTGTATAAACTCTTGTAATCTAGAACTCTGTGAATGACCTTGGTTCCAACACTTGTTTAAGTACTTCCTAGAGGTTCTCAGATCTTTAGTGAGTTATGTAAGTCTCTGAGCCATTGTGCTCTCATCTTTAAAATGAGAATAACTTATGTCATGATTGTTATCAGAATTTAAAAAGATAATGTGCATAAAGCCATTAGTACAGTAGCTTTCAACCAGTTCAGCGAATAATAGCTGTTCCTTGAGCTCTGTATGCCATTCCTTCATATGTAATTCCTAAAATATTAATGCATTTTATTTATGAGATTTTATATATTTAAAATCAGAAGAACCATTTCCAGGTATTTTTTTGTAATGAAAAATAAGTAATTTTAAAGTAAGAAAGTTTAAAAACTTAACATCAGCCTTTTAAAAATACAGGTAGCAGGGCTGGCACTGTGGCATAGTGGGCTAACCTCCGCCTGCAGCACCAGCATCCCATATGGGTGCCAATTAAAGTCCCGGCTGCTCCTCTTCCAGCTTTCTTGAAATGGCCTAGGAAGGCGGTGGAAGATGAGGTGCTTGGGCCCCTGCACCTGTGTGAGAGATCTGGAAGAAGCTCCTGGCTCCTGGCTTTGGATAGACTCACCAGTTACAGCCATTGGGGAGTGAACCCGCGGATGGGAGACCTTTCTCTCTCTCTCTCTCCTCTCTCTGTCTGTAACTCTACCTCTCAAATAAATAAATAAAAATATTTTTAAAAAACACAAGTAGTGGCCAGCGCTGTGGCTCACTAGGCTAATCCTCCACCTGTGGTGCCGGCACCCTGGGTTCTAGTCCCGGTCAGGGCGCTGGATTCTGTCCCGGTTGCTCCTCTTCCAGTCCAGCTCTCTGCTGTGACCCAGGAGTGCAGTGGAGGATGGCCCAAGTGCTTGGGCCCTGTACCTACATGGGAGTCCAGGAGAAGCACCTGGCTCCTGGCTTCGGATTGGTGCAGCGCGCTGGCTGCAGCACGCCGGCTGTAGCGGCCACTTAGGGGGTGAACCAATGGAAAGAGGAAGACCTTTGTCTCTCTCTTTCTCTCTCTCTCACTGTCTAACTCTGCCTGTCAAAAAATAAAAATAAAAAACTAAACCACACAAGTAGTACATCCATAATCAGAAAATCCAAAATCTGAAATATTCCAAACTCTGAAACTGTTTTCACCAACATGATTCTACAAGTGGAAAGTTCCACACCTGATGTCATGTGATGGGTTGCCTTCAAAATGCAGGAACACTAAAAGCATTGTACAAAATTACCTTCAGGCAGCATGTATAAGATATATATGAAATATAAATGAATTACATATTTTGACTTGGGCCCCATTCCCAAGATATCTTATTGTGTTTGTGAAGATATCCCCAAAGTCCCAAAACATTTAGGGTCCCAGCCACTCAGGATATAGTAGTTTACCTATATAAGAATTTTGAATAAATTTTTTAAAAGAAAAAAATGCATAGCAATATGGTAGAAAGTCTATGATATAATTGGATAACATCTACTTTGGAAAAGTAACATGTGTATAAATTTTTCTTTTTGAATACTTTTTACCATAAAGGTATCATCTATGCAAGCTCAGTCTGCCTTCCTGTTATCAAATGCCAACACTGGTGAGGTCTGCATGTTTGTGTCCCCATGGCATTAGGAGGTGGGGCCTTTGGGAAGTGATTCGTTCACGGGGCAGTGCCTTCAACAATGTGGTGATTCAAGGAGGCCTCTTCCCTTCCGCCATATGAGGATGCAGCCAGAAGCACTGTCTATGAGCCAGATATTTACCTGCTGGGACCTTGACCTTGGACTTCCCAGCCTCTAGAACTGTGAGAAACAGGTTCCCATTGTTCAGAGCCTTGGAGTTCTAGATATCTGTTAGTATATTCAGCATTTGCTGAACACCTGGTACTCACCAAAATTATGCTATGGACTCTAACAGTGCTTTACTCAGTAGGATGTCGAAGCAACATAGCAGTAAACCTATCTAGACCATCCTTTTCAGATAAGCGTGATCTTGACTCATAGTTAGCTCAACTTTCTGGTCCTTTGTAGATAGCGTTACTTTGGAAGAAAAGAAAGAAATGTGTAAGAAATGAATGCATGAGTCCCAGTAGAAAGAAAGAGATTTTGTAATTTTCCCTCAAACCTCATGCATATATGTCTCCAGCATAAATTAACAAATGTTATAACTTTAATTTTCCAAACCCAATAGGAGGTCAACATTTCACAAATCATAAAAGTTATACATGACCCTGACTTTTATTTAATCATGTGTTTTCACCTCCTTCCCCTTCCTAGGACTCTAACAGAAGTAAAATAGGACACTTGGTCTCTCCTCTCTTTCTGCCAAAACCACGAGGTGCTACAAGGCCACAGGGTGCAATCTGTCCCCATCAGGGGGTCGTGGATGGAAAAAGCTCTGAAGATGGCACATTTTCTCTGAATAATGGAAGACAAAGGAGACCTCTGGCCCAATGTTTAAGGGCTGCCCACAGCCCAAGCAGCAGCCACGGTAGAAGACAGAGCAGAGAACACCGCACGGAAGGACAAAAGCAGCAGATTCTGCTCTCTGACCATCATGGAGCCAGTATGGAAGCGTGCTGCTTTCTAAGAGGATTCTGAACTGCTGGGAGGTGGCATTACTGAATTCATTTCTATTAACGGTTGGCTATCCCTGAACGTTGGGAATTCCAAAGCAAGCAAGAGGCTTTCAGAGGGATAGGATGTTCGAGCTTTCTAAATTCCAGATTGGGACATATAGTCTGTCTACAGATGATACATTCATCTATTCTATACATATCATCTATTCTATGATGATACATTCGCCTTTCCTACCTGTGAGCTTATTAAACCCTAAAATAAAAATGACTTTGAATGTACTTTAGACCCTTTAAGAAAAAAAAAAAAAAGAGGGTCGGATTTAGGATGGTCAGTCTCTCTCCGTATCAGGCACTAGCTTTGCCTTGCAGTCACCCTTGGCAGTCATTTATATTGATGCTACTCAGAAATACTAAAGTTTTGCAAACCGGTATGTTTCCCACTGTAGGTCCATATGCTCACATTAGGGTTCTTCAGTTTGTAAGACTTTGTCTTTTGTGACTTCTCAACCTTTTGTCACTTGTCTCTATTTTGATCGTCATGCCACTGCCCAAATTTGGTCAGCTGCCATTTTCCAACATCTTGGTATTTCCAGGATGTGTAGAGTAGATGAGTAATGTGCAATGGGTACTGTTACCCCAAACGTTGTCCCTATAAGTCAAAGATTAACTTTGGATCAGACCTTTGAGACTAATGTCCTTTTGGCTGTTGACTTGGCGAATCAGCAAGAAGCTACAGTCTGTTAAGCAATGTCTGCCAATAAGAAAGTCACACTATGGCACAAGTGCTTAACAGACCCTCTCCTGATTTGGGGAGAGGCCAGTCAGGTACAAGCTGCTTATCTGCACGGTTGGGACAATCTAGCCTGTAGGCCAGGAAAGCCTGGCTTGGGAGATCAGATCAGCATTGTGGTCCACGTCCAGTGCTGAGCAAATATTGACAGAACTGGGAACAGCAAGCGGGTAGGAAGACTGAGGGCTGGTTAATGACTGTCAGACTCCACTCTTGAAAGCACTCACAATCTTTAGAGAGCGATTGGGATATAAAATCTGTAAGCTATGAAAAGTGATCTTATTTAATTAATGGGTTCTGGAGGTAAGACCCTCTGGACAGCACAGAATGGTATGAATTAACAGCCCTATTCAGGGGTTGCAGCCTGAAGGTGCTGTGTTGCTGGGCTTCTGATGAGTCAGTGGCTTTAAGGGAAGGATAGGAAAAGAAGGAAGGAGCTAACATTAAGGACCTGTTATGTCAAGGGACTGGACTTAGTTTAATTAATTCCTTTTGCCAGATAAAGAAAGAAGTCCAGTGGTTTGTCAAGGTCATCAGGTGGGTGAGATCCAAATCCAAGTTGATCAGAATCCAAATCTGATGCTTACTGAGTTAGCCCAGGATAAGAGTGGGAGGAAGTGCATACTATGGCTGCAGACCCAGCTGCAGGAGGAGGGAGACCCAGCAGCACTGTTTTTCCATCTTCCACAAGGGAAGGTCTTTATTGCATGGATGACCACAAGGTGGGCCACTTACCCTGTTCCGTAAAGCCCAATGGAAACATATCTTTTATCATTTAGTATTTCAAAAGGCTGCAAAATTATGCAGAAAACAATGTGGTAGTCTATTTCATGCCTCGGGTTCTGAATATTAAACGTGGTCAGCTTTTAGCCCCAATAAGGACACCTGTGGAATCTGCCTGAGGTCTGTGTGATAGGGAATAATGCTGTGTGTAGGGTCCTGCTAGAACAGAGAGGAGGCAGTGCGAAGCTCTGGAATGAGAGACACAGAGAGCCCACTGTGTTGAATAGCTACATAAAAAGAATCGCCTGCTCCAGCACACAGGCCAAATCTAATGACCAGGATGCTAGAAGATGCCAAATGGACTGGGGACTTAGGTGTTGAATTTGCATGCAGTTCTCCACTAATGTATACAATATTAATCAGGAACTTTGATTCAACTGGATTTGACCACTGACAGTTAAACAGGAGATGATCTTCCCTATGGATTGATATGCCTATGGAGTAAACAACCTGACAAAAAGCAAACCTTAAATATGAACTCTTCTGTGACACTGAACCCTGCCAGCAGGCAGATGAGGCCTGGCCTGACTCTGTGGTCTCATCTCACAGCGCTTGTAGTTTCTTTTTACTTATTTATTTATTTACTTATTTATTTTTTATTTTTTGACAGGCAGAGTTAGACAGTGAGAGAGAGAGGTACAGAGAGAAAGGTCTTCCTTTTTCTGTTGGTTCACCCTCCAAGTGGCCGCTAGGGCTGGTGCGCTAGGGCTGGCACGCTACGGCTGGTGCACTGCGGCTGGTGCGCTGCGCCAATCCGAAGCCAGGAGCCAGGTGCTTCTCCTGGTCTCCCATGCGGGTGCAGGGCCCAAGCACTTGGGCCATCCTCCACTGCACTCCCAGGCCACAGCAGAGAGCTGGACTGGAAGAGAAACAATCAGGACAGAACCCGGTACCCCAACCAGGACTAGAACCTGGTGTGCTGGCGCTGCAGGCGGAGGATTAGCCTAGTGAGCCGCGGCGCCAGCCACAGCGCTTGTAGTTTCATGCTGTACAAGAGCAAATACGGGCAAGTGATTCCGTACTGAGTGCATTCACACCAAGTGCCACTTCACACCTCCATGCCTTAGCACAAACCAGTCCTTTAGAGAACTTCTGCCTGCTAATGTCTGTGTAGGATCTGAAAGAACCAATTTTTCCCAGGCCTTACTTACTCCTCGACCTCACCCTGTCCTGACAGATGAATCGGCATCTCTTCCTCCACCTTCTACTCTGTACACACGTGTGCATCGCCGCCTTGATCACCCTATCCTCTCTCCATCTCTGAGCTGTGAGCTCCCTGAGAGAGTAGACGCCCAGTGCAGGAAAGAAACCAGTTCCTCCCAGAACTTTTCTTGGTCTTGTCTGAACTTTTCAATGACACATAAGAATTGGCTTATAATTATTTCTCTAAAACAGCTACAAAGAAAAAATTCCCTAACCAAAAGCTTCACCAAATCCTATCAGAGGAAATCTGAAAGTTGCTGTTGTTTCAGATGAACATAAAATAGGAATATTTGTTCTAGCAAACATGTAAGATACTTGAAGGACAATATTCTACTAGTATATATTGATTGTACTTGAAATTATCAAATAGAGGATACTGACTTAAACGTTGGATCCTCCTGGCTTTGGGTATATTGATGTTCGCTGTTAGAACTCAAACACTAACAATGCAGCACCCTCAGTTCGAGGATTTGTAAGAGAAAATGCTTCTGTAAGATTCAGGGTTTGAGCGTCTTCAACAGCAGGTGTCGCCAGAGACAAGCACATTTGCCATCTCAAGGACGACCACCAAAAATCCTGGTCCTCCCAAGTCCTGGCCCTCTGCGGGAACAGCCAGCCTGCTTGCCCACAGTTCTGAGTGTGTTACCCAAGAGTGTGTTACTCCTCTGGCCTGGTGTTTTCCACAGATTCCTGTGCCCCAGCTGTAGGATTCTCTTTCAACAGCGGGAGAGCTGGGGCCTGAGTAATTTCCACCAATGCACTGCCTTTTTACCCTCCTGCATCACCTACTGTGATTTGGCCCCTGTATACAACGTACGGTATCACCTCAGAGCCTCAACTCAGAGCCATCAACTTGTGTTGGGACTCGTGTGTTCATCCATTCAACAAACATCTACCGAGCCTGACAGCTCAACAGCTACGATCAGGCACCTTGACGAAGTCCTGCAGCTCGTCCTGCCACCTCGGGCTGCAGGTCATCCTCAAGGAGCAATCACAAAGCCCAGCTAAGACCCAGCCTCTCCTTGCTGATGTCCACCCTGTCAAAGAACCTGGCTTCTGCCATGAGAGGAAAAAGGCTGCATTTTCCCATAAAGAGCATTCGTGTATTTACAGAACTCTGTCAATTAGCGGATCCCTGGTGGTTGATTTATAGGACACAAACATTCCCATAATACACTCGGGGAGGAAATCTTTTACTGTGGCTTTGAATACAGACAAAAATAATACATCTATTAGTATCTGAAAATCAAAATGCTGCTATGTTTTACTGCCATGATAACTTTGTAAATTGAGATAAATAAAAATTCTGGTAGAAAAAAGTTAACTGATATTGCTACAAATAAACAAAAACGAGAGTTCCATTAGAAACTCAAAATTGCCATCCTATGGTCTCACCCATGGAGTTGAGAGAGTGTATTCTTAGAAACATCAATGAAGATTGTGCACCCCAATGCAGACCACAGCTTAAAAAAACACCCACCGTCTTTCCAGTGAACAGACTTAAAAGGCCTGAATCCTGCTTTTTTTTTGTAACTTTCTGACCATTACATTTTTTTTTTTTGCAACAGAATGGATTTTAAAGGTCACGCAATCCAGCCTTTTACTCTGTGCTCAATACTGCTTTACAACATCCCAGCTGCAAGCCTACTACCAATCTCTGCCTGCATTCCTGTGTAGTCTGGTGGGCAGCGGGGGGCATCATTTCCTCCACTGGTATGAGTCCATCTGGGGACTGTTTCGGTCTTTAAGAAAATTTCCTCACAGCCTGTCTGATAATCAGGAAAAGTCCGTGGCTCAGCCAGAAAGCCTATCCCCATCTAGGACTTAGCTGAGTTCCTGGGTTAGGATTGCATCTCAGCTGAATTTAATGGAAACTGGTGAAAGTGGCTTCAACAAGAAAGGGATGGATTCATCTCCTGTAACCAGACCCAGAAGACAGCAAACCCAGGTCTGGAGAAGCCATGCAACACTGTCCCCCAGGACACCGGCTCCTTTTCTGGTCCTGCCATCGTTAGCATGTGGTTTTGGTTCACGCTGTAAGACAACTTGCTGTTCCTCCAAGTATCAAATCTGCAGTACAGACAGGCCAAAGAAGGGGGATGGGCAGCACCAACATGTGCAAAGCAAACCACTCTTGGGAATTCCCATTCCACTTCAGCTTACATCTCATTGGCCACCTCATGCTCCCAGGGAGAATGGGAAAGTGAGTATTTGAGTTGGGCGCTTTGCTAACCAGAATGATGCCAAGGTCATATTCATGGGGAAGAAAGGCAGAACAGATCAGGTAGGGCAATTGGCAGTCACGGCTGTAGTTGATTAATGCACGCTAATGGACTGATAAAACAGAAACCTGTCTTTCCAACTGTAAGAACCTTAGACACTCAGGACAAGATTACAGACACTGTTTTTATTCTATTACATCCCCTCGGATATTTGAATGTAGTGATAGTCTCTTTCCCATATAGATGTCTTTTCCAGGTTTGTCCCTGAAAACACTCATTTGTTTTTTATTCCAGATGTGGACTGACTCATAAAAAGTAATGCCGTGGGGGCCGGCACTGTGGCACAGTGGGTTAACACCCTGGCCTGAAGCGCTGGCATCCCATATAGGCGCTGGTTTGAGACCCGGCTACTCCACTCTGATCCAGCTCTCTGTCTATGGCCTGGGAAGGCAGTAGAAGATGGTCCAAGTCCTTGGTCCCTGCACCTGCATGGGAGACCTGGAGGAAGCTCCTGGCTCCTGGCTTCGGATTGGTGCAGCTCCAGCCGCTGCGGCCATCTGGGGAGTCAACCAGCGGATGGAAGACCTCTCTCTCTCTCTCTCTCTCTCTCTGCCTCTCCTCTCTCTGTGTAACTCTGACTTTCAAAATAAATAAATAAATCTTAAAAAAAAATAGAAAAGTAATGCCGACTCATCACCCCCACTCCTGCTGTACACCAGAGCCTGAGAGCCTCTAAAGTGAAACATCCCACCATCAATTCACACAAATAGTGCCATGGATCCAGATGCTTGTGGGGAAAGGGTAGGAACAAGGAAGACACACATCACTGAGTACCTGCTCTATGGCAGGAATTCTGCCTACTATTTATTTATTTATTCATTTATTCATTTATTTGGAGGAGAGAGAGCTTGAGCTCTCCCATCTGCTAGTTCACTCCTCAACTGCCCACAACGGCCAGGGCTGGGCTGAGGTTGAAGCGGGGAGCCAGGAATGCAATCCAGGTCTCCCATGTAGGTAGCAGGAGTCCAATTAATTGAGCCGTCACTGTTGCCTCCCCGAGTCTGCATTAGCAGGAAGCTGGAGTCAAGAGCCAGAGCGGAGTATCAAACCCAAGTACTACAGCGTGAGAGATGGGCTTACCTTGTGTCTTAGCTACCAATCTAAATGCTGCCCCCTGCTGCCTTCTTCTTATTTATTTATTTATTTTGACAGGTAGAGTTATAGACAGAAAGAGAGAGACAGAGAGAAAGGTCTTTCTTCCATTGGTTCACTCGCCAAATGGCCGCTACGGCTGGAATTGCACTGATCTGAAGCCAGGAGCCAGGTGCTTCATCCCGGTCTCCCATGCAGGTGCAGGGGCCCAAGCACTTGGGCCATCCTCCACTGCCTTCCTGGGGCCACAGCCGAGAGCTGGACTGGAAGAGGAGCAGCCAGGAGTAGAACTGGCGCCCATATGGGATGCCGGTGCCGCAGGATGAGGATTAACCAAGTGAGCCACAGCGCCGGCCCTGCCTTCTTCTTTATAAGACTTGCTCTATTCAGAAGACCCCTAAGCTATATCAACCTCATTTGGCCATTGCAAGACTGGTTTTATGGACCCAAGAAAGCACTTGACATTATCGCTGCTGAGTTACATGCTGTCAGATTGACTCCACTGCTGCTGAACTCTGTTTATGCACTACATGGCTAGCATTTGTACCTCCTAGTTCACTTAAAATAAATGAGAGCTTGGGTATTGGTTAGGATTGTGCTCAGCTGTGATGGAAACACCCAAATAACAGCTGCTACCATTACACAGAGGTCTGTTCAGAAAGTCTGGAGATTGTCAGCTCAGGACTGACATGGCTGTGTGCTACAGTGTGGAGGAGGAAAGCACTTTTCGCTCCATCATACACATCTTCCAGTCTCAAGGGCAGCTCATCGGCCAGGGGGGCTGAAGGACTCCTCGCTGTTATATCTGAATTCCAGCCAGCCAGTAGAGGAAATCAAGCAAAGGGCACAAAGACATTTACTAATAGTTACATATCATTTCCATGTAAGTCACACTAGCAAGAAATGAGCTCTGGGAAATGTAGTTCTAATTCAGTGTGGCTCTAGGTCCACTTAAAAATCAAGTGACTGTTAGTATCAAAGGCTGAAAAAAAGATTGGGAGCTCATAGCATGTAGTCTTAGCTACTCCTTGCGTTTATTCATGGGCATTAGCAGTAAAAATATCCATTCAACAACAACAATAATTTTTTTTGAGTACTTGCTATGTGCCAAGTGCTGCACTATATGCTTTACCTGTAACAATGTAGTTTATCATTACAAAAACTCTCCTAAGCAGATGCGGTTACCACCCTGTTACAAAGGTGGGAAAACAGCAGCTCAGAAAGCCTGCAACCTAAGGTGACACTGCTCATCAGGAATGCAGCTGTGCATGAGGGACAAGTTTAATGCATTGCCATTGAGCAACGTGAAGCACAGATTTTCATTCTGTTTCAGCAACCGTTATTTTGGAATTTTTGGTCACTCATATTTGGAGTCTGCCTTCTCTACTACAGGCCTACCTGGTGCTGAAATGAATTAGCAAGCTGCGGGCTTGATTCTGCATTCAATGCCTGTTCCATCCATATTTCTCTCCAGGTCCACTTGGCATCTTGCCCTTTATAATTCGATAAACAGGATCATATCCTAGAACCAGACTTACACTGCAGAAGAATGAGAGATACGTCTTATCTGGGAGGAACACATGTGGCGGCCTAGCAAACAAATCTTGATGGTGTGGGACACTGAAGTACTGGCAAGTTCAAGGACTTAGATATGTTGATTTGCCACTGGGCAAACCCTTTGACCTTTTTGCTTCTGCATTGCTTCAGATAAAACCTCCTGTGTCCATTTGTTGTAAGGATCAAAGTGCATACCTCTATGCATGCATCACACATCAACAGACCACATAGCACAGAATTTGGCACCAGGCAGGTACTTGTTGCTTTATAACTTTGATAATGACCAATGACTTTCCAAATCACTGTTGGAAAAAGAAATGTGCAAGATTACAGGTAGAAAAGATGGTGAGGGAAATAAATTGTGTTTCATCCTTTTAAAAAAATCTTTTTTGACTCCTGGGAATTTATTTCAGGAACAAAGTCAATTGAAGCAAAAACAGAGATGCTAGGTTTACATGGCTATCTCTAAACAGCTAAAATCTAAAAACCAGTTACAGAGTCGTTTTGGAGAAGGAGGAAGGATTTAGTGCAGTAGACACAGCAGATCTGCAGAACTCCAGGTAACCGTTTAAGAAAAGAGGGGTAGTCCTTGTAGCAGTGTGGGGAAATATTTAGGATTTAATTTCAGCAAAAACAAAAACAAAAAGCACAAGGGACATGACATACGTTTGCAACTATATATACACGCTTATTCCTATTCAGGAGTAGAAGGAAGGTGTGAAAAATAAAAACAGATTTGGTAAAAGGATGTGAATGAGGGTATAATTTTTTCAATCGGTCTGTTCAATAAAACAAACAAAAGGTTTAATAAACTATTGCAGGTGCAGGCGCTGTTGTGTGGCAGGTAAAGCCCCCACCTGCAGTTCTGGAATTCCATATGGGTTTGAGTCTCAGCTGCTCCACTTCTGATCCAGCTCTCTGCTATGGCCTGGAAAAGCAGTGGAGGATGGCTCAAGTCCTTGGGCCCTGTACCCAGTGGGAAACCCGAAAAAAGCTTGTAGCTCTGGCTTCAGATGGGCCCAGCTCTGGACATTGCAGCCATTTGGGGGAGTGAACCAGCAGATGGAAGACCTTTCTCTCTCTCTGTGCCTCTCTGTAACTCTATCTTTCAAATAAATAAATAAATAAATCTTAAAAGAAAGAATTATTACAGAGTGCTATCATGTAGAAAAATCAGTTTTCAATAACTGATTTCATTAAATTTTAAATTAAAGAGTAATGTGAATTCTTCATGAATTCTTTGAAGCCCCCTCATAGCTACCACAATGAGTATATTGAGCATCTAAATCCTTCTAAGTAGCAATTTCTGTTAGAAGGAACCAAGACTCCTTGAAAACATGGTTGATTACAGAGTTGGGGTGAGGAAAACACAAGATGAGCCTGGAACCTCTGGTTGTGTCCAGTAAACTAGGAAATACTCAAGGAATTGTGGGGACAGGCAAAAAGTATTTAGGAGGCAGCACACTTAGGATCTTTTTGGCCAAATCTGAAATAATTGGACATAAAAACAAATGACTATACTTTGGAAATTTATATTCATTAAATAAAAGTTAAAAAAAAAAACAAATGACTATAGTGGAAAAAAGAATCCAGGATTCAATAAGTATTTATTGAATACGTAAATAAATAAGGGAGAAAAGGGACCGAACTGATAAATACATAAGGAACAGTGGAATTAGAAGATCAGCAGAATGCAAAAATCACAATCCTAGCTGTTCCTGAGAATATGAATAGAGGCTAATGCTAGCAGGTGACAGGTTGATGGGAAGCATGATTTTTTTTCATGGTCTCAAAATATTTCCTTACAATATATTTACAATTACAGAAGGGAAAATGATAAATTTACAGTGGAGAGACCAGGAAGATCCGCAGTAGCCGAGTGATCAAAGTTAACTTCAAAGGAATGGGATGAAAAGGTATCCTGTCCCTCCTGATAGATGTACCACAGCAGGACTCCAGTGGTATTGCTGCCAAAAATGCATACCCTGAATCTAGGCATGGGGGAACTCAGACGAACCCAGACCCAAGGACGTGCTATATATAAAATAAATGCCCTGGCAAGGTCATGAATGGCAGAGAAAGACTGAGGCATTGTTCCAAATTAAAGGAGATTAAAAAGTCATAAAATCTAAATGTAACATGTGATCCTTGGTTGGAACCTTTGACGAGAGTTAAGTTTTTTTTTTTTTCATAAAAGACATTATGGAAATAATGTGGACAATTGTCAAAATTTAAAGAAGATTCTGTAAAAGACACATACCTATGGTGTGTGGGGTGTGTGTGTGTGTGTGAGAGAGAGAGAGAGAGAGAGAGAGAGAGAAAGATATCGATAACATTCTTACATTTAGGGAATCTTGATGAAAGGCTATTTAAGATTAATTTTTCCTATCCTTCATCTTTTGTTTGTCTAAATTATTTCAAAATAAAGTGTAGAAATAATAGCTGGTGGTGCCACTTTTATTTTTATTGTGGTAAAATACACATAACATCAAATTTTCTATTTAAAAACATACAATGCAGTGGCATCTATTCCATTCACAATAGCGAGACCACACTACTAAATAGTTCCAGAATATTTCTTCATCCCCAAAGGAAGCCCTGTACCTAATAACCAGAAACTCCCCAGTTCCCCTTCTCCCAGCACCTGCCTTTGAGTTTTCTGTCCCAATGGGTTTTGCCTGCTGTCAGTGTTTCATATACAGGGAATCATAATACACGGCTTTGTGTCTGGCTTCTGAACCTTAGCACCATGGGTCCAAGGGCCATCCACACTGCAGGATGTATCAGTACCAATTTCCTCTCTATGGTAGAATATTTCACTGTTTATATCTACTGAATTTATTTCCATTTATTAGCTAATGGGCATTAGGTTGCCACTTTGTGATTATTGTGAACAGTGCTTTTCTAGGAACATTTGGGTACAAGTTTTTCTTTGAGCACCTATTTTAAATTGGTTGGGTATATTGGGGTCATATGTTTAATTATTTGGGGTAGAGCTGGGTCATACGTTTAAGCTATTAAAAAACTGACACATTGTTTGCCACAGTGGTTGCACCATTTTATATTCCCACTAGCAAGGTATGAGGGTTCTAATTTCTCCACATGCTTATCAGCACTTATTATTATCTTTTTATTTCGTTATGGATATCTAGTAGGAATGAAAGTAGGAATGAAATGGTACCTCATTGTGCTTTAACAGCAAGTGACATATAACATCTTTTCATGCCATTCATGGCCATTTTATATCTTCTTTAGAGAAATATCTCATTTGGCTTGCCTTTTTTTTTTTTTTTTTTTTTTTTTTTTTTTTGACAGGCAGAGTGGACAGTGAGAGAGAGAGAGACAGAGAGAAAGGTCTTCCTTTGCCGTTGGTTTACCCTCCAATGGCCGCCACGGCTGGCGCGCTGCAGCCGGCGCACCGCGCTGATCCGATGGCAGGAGCCAGGAGCCAGGTGCTTTTCCTGGTCTCCCATGGGGTGCAGGGCCCAAGCACCTGGGCCATCCTCCACTGCACTCCCTGGCCACAGCAGAGGGCTGGCCTGGAAGAGGGGCAACCGGGACAGAATCCGGCGCCCCGACCAGGACTAGAACCTGGTGTGCCGGCGCCGCTAGGCGGAGGATTAGCCTAGTGAGCCGCGGTGCCGGCCCGCCTTTTTTTAAGTAGTAAAAGTTACTTGTATATTCTGGATACTAGATTTTTTTTTTTTTTTTTTTGACAGGCATAGTGGACAGTGAGAGACAGAGAGAAAGGTCTTCCTTTTCTGTTGGTTCACCCCTCAATGGCCGCTGCAGCCAGCACACCGCACTGATCCGATGGCAGGAGCCAGGTGCTTCTCCTGGTCTCCCATGGGGTGCAGGGCCCAAGCACTTGGGCCATCCTCCACTGCCTTTCCGGGCCACAGCAGAGAGCTGGACTGGAAGAGGAGCAACCGCGACAGAATCTGGCGCCCGGACCGATACTAGATCTTTATCAGAAATATAATTTGGAACATTTTTCCCAGTCTGTGAGTTGCCTTCTCATACTCTTAATTATACCCTTTGAAGCAAAGGTTTTAAATCTGATGAAGTCAGTTCACCTATCTTTCTTCTGTTGCTCGTGTTTTTGGTTTTATTTCCAACAAACCATTGCCAAATTGAAGGTAATAAAGATCCACCCCTATTTTCTTCAAGGAATTTGTAACTTTAGCTCTTATTTTTAGGTCTTTGATACATTTTTAGCTAACTTTTGTATAACATTGAGGTAGGGATCCAAATTCAGTCCTGAGTGAGTGTGTGTGTGTGTGTGTGTGTGTGGAGCTGCACAAGCATCATTTATTGAAGGATATTCTTTTCTCGGTGAACGGCCTTGGCTGTTGCATGTGGAGTCATCCTTGCACTTTCTGGATAAATTTCACCTGGCTGTGGTGTAGACTCCTTTTACTATGCTGCCAGGCTTGGTTTGCTAGTGTTTCACTGGGGACTTTCACACTTAGATTCTCAAGGTATAATGATAGTTGCTTTTTTAAAAAAAATCTTATGATGAATGGCTTTGGTATCAGTGTTCCTGCCTCTTATTTTTTTATGGAAGAGTTTAAAAGATATGGGTAGAATTCATCAGTAAGGTCATCTGGTACAAGAATTATCTTTGCTAGTCAAGTTTTTGACTACTGATTCTGTTTTACTTGTTATAGGTCCATTCAGAATATCTTCTTTTTTTTTGTGAGTCAGTTTTGGTATCATGTGTGTTCTAAGAATTTGTTATCTCATCTAAGTTATCTAATTTGTTGGAGTATAATTGAACATACGCTCTTATAAGCCTTTTTTCTTATTTCCGTAAGGTCAGTAATAATATCCCTACTTTCTTTTCTGATATAATAATGTGAGTCATCTCTCCTTATTTTTTTTTTTTTTTTGATCAATCTGGCTTAAGGTTTGTCAATTGTGTTGATCTTTTCAAGGAACCTGGGGCAGGTGTTTGGCATAGCAGTTAAGACATCTCTTGGAATGTCTGCATCCCATACTGGAGTGTTGGGGTTCAAGCACCAGCAGTACTTCCAATCTTACTTTCTGATAATGTGGACCAACTTCTGGTTTCATTGATTTTCTCTATTTTTAAAATTTTCCTCTTTATTTCCACCCTAATCTTTTTTTTTTTTTTTTTTTGTTCTGCCTGATTCCGTTTTAATTTGCTCCTTTTTGTTCTGGTTGTTTAAAGTGAAAATTTAGTTTAAAAGATTTATTTATTTATTTGGAAGTTAGAGAGAGAGAGAAGAAGAGAGACAAAGATCTTCTATCTGCTGGTTCACTCCCCAAGTGGCAGCCAACTGCCAGGGCTTAGCCAGGCTGAAGCCATGTGCCAGGAATTTCATCCAGGTCTCCCACATAGATGACAGGGGCCCAAACACTTGGGTCATCTTCCATCGCTTTTCCTGGGTCATTAGCAGAGAGCTGGATTAGAAGCAGAGCAGCTGGAGACACGAACTGGTGCCCATATGGGATGCAGGTTTCTCAGGCAGCGGCTTTATCTGCTACGCTGTAATGCCAGCCCCAGTGATCTCGTTTGATGCTGGCATTTTCAGCTATAAATTTTCTTCTAAGTCCTTACTCAGCTGCATCCAAAAGTTTTAGCATGTTGTCTAAAGTTACACGAATCACAGTGTATTTCTTATTTCCCTTGTGATTCTGTTTTTGACCCAGGTTATTTAGAAATAATTTATAAATATGTTGTTTAATTTTCATAGACTTATGAATTTCAAATTTCCTTGTTATTAGTATCTATTCCATTTTGACCTACAATATTCCTTATATGATTAAATTCCTTAAAATTAATGAGACTTGTCTTATGGCCTAACTCTTTATTTTTATTTATTTATTTATTTTTATTTTTTGACAGGCAGAGTGGACAGTGAGAGAGAGAGAGACAGAGAGAAAGGTCTTCCTTTGCCGATGGTTCACCCTCCAATGGCCGGCGCGGCCAGCGCGCTGCGGCTGGCACATCACGCTGATCCAATGGCAGGAGCCAGGTGCTTCTCCTGGTCTCCCATGGGGTGCAGGGCCCAAGCACTTGGGCCATCCTCCACTGTGCTCCCGGGCCACAGCAGAGAGCTGGCCTGGAAGAGGGGCAACCGGGACAGAATCTGGCGCCCCAACCGGGACTAGAACCTGGGGTGCCGGCACCGCAGGCGGAGGATTAGCCTAGTGAGCCGCGGCGCCGGCCCAGTTAATATTTTAACTTCATAACAATGTATAGTTTGAATACAAATATAGCTTCAATAATATTACAAAAACTGTGCAGCTCTATGCCCCCACTTTATGTTGCTATTGGCCTACATTCTATCTGTATTCACTGTGTAAGCTGTTCAGATTTACAATTGTTTTACATTTGCCTTTGAAATCATGTGCAAAAAGATACAACAAAAAATACACTACTACTATCATTTATATTTACCTATATAATTACCTTATTAGTGTTCTTAGTTGTTTCATATGGCTAGAGTTACTGTCAAGTGTCCTCTCATTTCTGCCCAAAGGATGCATTGCAGCATTTCTAGAATGGCAAGTCTACTATCAATGAACTCCCTTTATTTTTTTTTTAAGATTTATTTATTTATTTGAAAGAGTTAGAGAGAGGCAGAGGAAGAGAGAGAGAGAGAGAAGTCTTCCATCTGCTGGTTCACTTCCCAGATGGCCGCAACACTCAGGGCTGGGCCAGGCTGAAGCCAGGAGCTAGGAGCTTCATTCAGCTCTCCCATGTGGGTGGCAGGGGCCTAAGAATGTGGGTCATCCTCCACTGCTTTCTCAGGTGCATTGGTAGGAAGCTGGAACAGAAGTGGAGCAGCCAGAACACGAACTGGCACCCATATGGGATGCCGGTGTTGCAGGTGGCAGCTTTTACCTGCTATACCACAATGCTGGCCCCAGTTTTTGTTTTATTTGAGGATACCTTGATCTTTCCTTCAGTTATGACAGTTTTGTTGGGTTAAGAATTAAAAAAAAAAATTATTTTCTTTGAAAGGCACAGCGACAGAGATGGGGTTGGGGCAGGGTGGAGTGGAGAGAGAGAGAAATCTTTCACCCATTAGTTTACTCACCAAATGGCCATGGCAGCCAGATACGGATCAGGCAAAAACCAGGAGCCAGGAACTTTCTCTTGGTCTCCCACACGGGTGACAGGGGCCCATCTTCCCTGGTGCATTAGCAGGAAGCTGGATCAAAGTGTACCAGAGTAGCTGGTATTCTAACCAGCACTTGGACATGGGATGCCTGTGATGCGAGTGGTGGCTTAACATGCTGTGACCTAACACCAGCCTCAAGAATTCTTGTTTGGCACATTTTTCTTTCCATACTGCCCTGTGGCCTCTGTGGTTTAATAAGGATCAAGGAATAATCTTATTAAGGACAACTTGTACATGATGAGTTACTTCTTTTATGCTGTATTCATCATTTTTTTTTTGTCTTTGTCAACAATTTGATTATAATCTGTCTTGGCGTAGATCTTTAGTTCTGTTGATTTCTGTTTCATGTATCTTCAACTCTCTTATTAGGTGCACATCTATTTATAATTGCCATACAGAATTAACAATCATTACTTTTTTATAAAATGTTCTTCTTCTCTAGTGAAAATTTTTGTCTTAATAGTTGTTTTATCTGAAGTTTGTTTAGCCAATCCAGCTGTCTTTTAAGGATCTTACTGAGAACTACCTTGGGGCTGGCATTGTGGCATACCAGATTAAGCTGCTGTCTGCAGTGCTGGCATCCCATATGGGCATTGATTCAAGTCCCGGCTGCTCCACTTCTGATCCAGCTCCCTGCTAATGCACCTGGAAAATAGAAGGTGGTCCAAGTGCTTGAGCCAGTGCACCCATGTGGGAGATCTAGATGAAGCTCCTGGCTTCACCCTGGCCCAGCCCTGGTTGTGGCAGCCATCTGGGGAGTGAATGAGTGGGTGGAAGATTCTCTCTCTCTCTGTCTTTATTTCTTTGTAACTCTGTAACTTTGTAACTCTATTATTTCAAATAAATAAATACATCTTAAAAACAAAACAAAAAAGAATTCCCTGTACATGAGCTGCTCCTACTTTTCTGCATTCAATATTTCATATTTGTCTTTGTTGACAACTAGATTGTATCTGTCTTGATGCGGATCTCTTTGAGAGGAGTTTGTTGAGCTTCTTGAATGTGCAGATTTATGATTTTACATCAGATTTGAAAAGTTCTCTATCATTATTTCTTCAAATATTCTTTCTACTCTTTTTTGTCCTTTCTCCCTGGGAGAATTTTGGTATGCTTGATGGTGAACCACAGGTCTCTCAGGTTCTGTCCATTTTTCTTCATTTTTTCTTCCTATTCTTCAGACTGAATAATCCATATTATCTTCAAATTTGGTACTTGTTTTATCTGCCTGCCCAAGCCTGCTCCTGAACACGTTTAGTGAATTTTTCATTTCAGTTGGTTTGCTTTTCAACTCAAGAATTTCTATTTGGTTACTTTTTTCATAATTTCTATTTCTATATTCTCTAATTGTTCAGACATTGTTCCCTTGGTTTGATTTATTCTTTTCCCTTGGTTTTCCTCTGTAAGTCCTTGGTCTCCCTCTGTAAGTCAAATGTCTAGTTTTCTTCAAAGACAGCTCTAATATTTTTTTGTAAATAGGATATAGTTTCTTGTTCCTGTGTGCCAGTAATATTTTTTTTTGTTTACAAACTGGCATTACAAGCATTATGTTATGGTAAGTCTGCAATTCTGATTCTTCCTCCTCTCTAGAGGGTTGTAGTGGCTTATTTAGTGATTTTTCTTTGATGTGTATGATCATTTAAGTTCCTGTTCCATTAGTATATAGTCAGCTAGTGACTTGACAGAGATCGTCTTAAATATTTGACCACAAAAGAAAACATAATCTTTCAGTCTTTGAAGATTCATTCTCTGTGGGGCCACGTCTTAATGCTCAGTGAGGCTGTTTACAATTCTGCTTTAGCCTTCACTCCCTATTTGCACCCTTAAAGTCCAGCCAGAGTAACCGTGCATGGTCTTCTCAGGTTTTTGCTGTGTCCAGCCCTAGGCACACGTGTGGCCTTCTAGAGTTACTGATATGAGCAGGAGCTTTTGGAAGACCCAGTTCCCCATGCATGTGCTTCTCTAGGCTCTTCCTTCCCAGGATTTTCCATCTGTCTTTGGTTTGCCAGGTCTGTTAGTCCTCACCCCCAGGCTGGGGTAGCTGGTGCATTTGCCTTTACATGCTTGTAATGAACATTACATGAAGAATGTTGTAAGGCAGGGTGAAATGCAGATCCTTCATGGTGCTGCCAGGCATGTCAAAACACACAACCCCATGTCTTTGGGAACGGGGCCATTCTGCTCGCTCCAGCACCAGCAAGGCACATCAGGAACGTGAGCACATCACATCCCTGCAGCTGCTCCCAAGCTGGTGAGTGGATGGTATGCAGTGTGCTTTCCTACTGAAATCTACTCATTTAGGACTGGTCTAGTTGTTGCACATTCTAGCAAAAGTGAACTGGGTGTTTTTTTTTTGTTTTTTTTTTTTTTAATTTCTAGCTTAATCATTCCTTTAGTGGAAGGATAGAGTTTTGGCATTTCCTAACCGGCCATTTATCCCCTCATTATGTTTTAGATCTAAAACTAGAGTGGAGACCCTGGCCTGTTATATTCACTTTTATTTTCTCAGCTTCTAAAACACAATGGTCGCACTCATTAAATATCTTGTCCGGTAATGAATGAGTGAATGAACAAATTAGGATTAAATTTTACAAAGCTCCTATAAGACATTATTTCCATTTCACAAGGGAAACTAGTGAGCCTCAGAGGTTTTGTGCCTTTCCCAGGTTAGCAGGTTTATGCAACCAGTGGCTGAGACAGATTCCACAACCTCAAGATCCTTTACTCCCTTCCTGATACTTTGCTGTCTCTTTCAGGCATCAGAAAAGAGATACCAACTATATTGTACTTAACTGCTTTCAAAGCATATCCCTATCCATTACTTCATTTAGTAGCAATCCCACTCCATGGGATAAGCATATTCCATCTTACCAATAATGAAATTGAGGTGCAGAGAGGATAAATAGCCTGTAATTGGGTTGAAACAGTTGGCAAAGAATCCACATGTTTCAACTTTTTGCTTTTTCTGTTATTTCATTTTGTCTCTTTACTACAGTAAACAGAGCTTTCAGTGGATGTGGGTCTTTCCAGGTGAAAAGTAAGTTGTCTTCCGATGCAGGGTTGCATGCAAACTGGGACCTGGGCACTCATGCTTGGCTCCTGTCTTTCACTTGGCCGCTTACACCCATCAATCACCCAGTTCTGATGATGCTACATGGGTCTTCAGTATATCGCCTTCTCTCCATCCTTATTGCCAGTGCCCTAGCCAGAGCCCTCACCCTTACTCACTTGGTATATTCTAGCAGTTGCCTCAGTTTTTCCTGATCCAGAAACCTCATCCTATCCCATACTCCCTGCTAGTGTCAGAGTAATTGTTTCCCTAAACGCAAATATCATCAAGCGCTCTCTTGCTTCAAATCCTTCCGTGAGTCCCCATTTTCTTCAGCACAAAATCAACTGTTACCCACGAGACTCTTGAGATTTGATCCCTGCTGATTTCTTCAATTTCGCTCTTCAGGACAGATTCCACTGTCACGTCATTTCTTCACACAGGCTGGGCTTCTGTTTGAAACACTGTCTGCCCTCCCTTCGCTCCAAGGCTCATTGACTTATTAGGCCCCCATCTCCGTGTCCCTCCACCTCCAGCTGAGGCCCCTGCAGCTCTTGAGTTAACACTGTTGGAGCCTCTGGCATCACAACAATCATCCACTTACCCCTTTGTCTTCCTAAACAGATGGTGTGAATTTGGAGGGCAGAGACTGGGTCTCTCATTTCTATACCCTTAGCTAACACAGGACTCAGTGAATACCTCCGGAATAAATCAAGACTATATTTCTGTTTTTGTTTGTTTGTTTGTTTTACTTGGAAGAACTTGTCTTCTAGCTCCTAGAAGAGGAAGGTCTATACAGTTTTTGTTAACAAAGCAATGCATCAGGAAGTTACATACTGGGACGCTGCCAGCTCAACCCTGCCAATCGTCAATTTGAGAGCCATGTGAACATTATGTTTGCTTTCACAGTAAATTTAAGAATGCATCTATCTTCTTCCACCTGAGAATAAAATTCTAGAAATCCTGGTGTTTTCCATTACTAGAATGTTCAAAGCATTTAATGACTCAATGTACTTGACCACACTAGTCCTAAAGTCTACCATTTTTGTCTTTTCCTGCTTATGTCTTTGCTTTTACACTAAAAGTTTTTTGTGTATATGTGTGTGTGTACATGTGTGTGCGTGTGTGCATGTGTGTATGACTTTGGGGAGGGGGCATGTTAATATTTGCATTGAAAACACAAAACACAATGTTATTTCTTGTTAGCATAAAAATGCACAGATTGTTAAGGTGACAATGCAGAAGAGAAGAATTGGAGCCACCGAGACAATGTTTGTCTGCCAAAGGAACAAAGGCATTGCTAGGTTGGAAATTCTCAGTTAAAATCAGAAATTAGGTAGATTTCATTCACCAAATGAGTGGAAAAAAATTTTTTTTTGCTGCCAGAGAAATAATTTGAGGACTTCCAACTCTTCTTTGACTCCTTTTCTACAGATACTTTACGACAGAGAGTACTGAACAGAAAAAGTATTTCAAATATTCAATGCATTAGAGAATCAGAGCCTAGATGAATCTGATCATCTTGCACAGGACCCTATCTTTAAACAGAGATGTGAAATAATCATGTCGAATATAAGCCTCTTCAATATATTTTCCCCTCCCCCCACATCTAGTCACCAGTCCTATTGGATGTCCCATTTCCCCGAGTCTCCTCTTCTCCCAGATATTTTTTTGGGCTTCCACTGCCAATCCAGTCTCCCTCTAGCTAGATGACTTCTCTGCTTAGAACTTGTCATGGGTCCCCCACAGCCCACGGTTTAGGTCTGAACGCAGACGTAAGACTCCAGTATCCTCTCCAAGCTCGCCCCATATTCTCTGCTCCAGCATCCTGAATGACCTGTTCCCCTACTCTTCAGCATCAGCTGAATTCCAACTTTTCCTTCTCCTAATGACCTCAGCCTCTTCCTATGCGCTCTTAAAGCACCCTCTACTCTTCGACAGAACCCTCACTACTGCCTGTCTCCCTCATTAGCTGTGAGCTACCAGTCAGGGAGTATCCACCACTGAGCTCTACCTCTGTTTGAGCAGAGGAGGGCTCAGGAAATGCTTGTCGACTTAGAGTGGACGCACTGAGCATACTGCTGTGGCCATATGAAGGAAACGCCTTTGAAATAGGCCTTACTCAGCACATTTTCCCAAAAATGTGATATGCGAATCTCACCAGCTCCCATCAGTCTACTGTTTTTACTTTTTCCTAATCCTTCCATACTTACCACATGATCCCCATTCCTTCTCAACCTTTCCCTTGTCTAATTAAAAAAAGAATCCTTAATCCACTTGTATTTGGCTGAGATTTATTTCCAAACTGAAAGTCAACTGTCCTAAATGCTATTTATTAAACAAATTTTTACCTTCCTGATTCATTTGAGGTATATGCTTAGCCTTTATTAAATTCTTATACATAACAGGCTTTGTTTTGGAAACTTTCTCTTCTACCCATTGGTCTATTATCACACTGGTTCAGTTGTTATCATTGTATTATCTAACTTAGTTGTTTATTTTTAAGATAACATTTTTCATATTAAAAACTATAGAGGAATATGCTAAATATAACATAAATAAAGCTAAATTTACCCAAAATATCACAATACAGAGATGACTGCAATTATCCTTTTGATGCAAATTAAGGTGACTTCAATTGAACCATCTTGTAAGATTAGTTGACACTCTCCAGCCACCTGCAGATGTCCTGGCGATGTCTTTGGTGTGAATGTTCCGGGAGGGGGTCTTCACTGGGGCCCTGTGTACTCTGTTTGCAGCATTCAACAGGTTGTACTCAGCAAGCGCCAGTGCTGGTAATCCCCACGTTATGCCAGTGTGGTGCTGACTCTAAGAAGTAGTTTCTATGAACTCTCGAGCTTTGGAAAAGCTGAGCACCTCGGAAAGATTCAATAAAGGTAAAGTGCTAAAAATACTACTCTACATTATATGTGGGTGAGAAATAGAACACTGGAAAGAAATGATGAACATCCAGGAGTCTACACTGAGAAGGCTTCTTAAGATCTCTAAATTCTTGATTCATTAAAAAAAAAAAAAAAAACAAAAAAACACACAACAACAACTACTGGCCGGAGCTGCAGCTCACTAGGCCAACCCTCCGCCTGCAGCGCCGGCACACCAGGTTCTAGCCCCGGTCGGGGCGCCAGATTCTGTCCCGGTTGCCCCTCTTCCAGTCCAGCTCTCTGCTGTGGCCAGGGAGTGCAGTGGAGGATGGCCCAAGTCCTTGGGCCCTGCACCCGCATGGGAGACCAGGCTCCTGACTTCAGATCAATGCAGTGCGCCGGCCGCAGCACGCTGACCACAGCAGCCATTGGGGGGTGAACCAATGGAAAAGGAAGACCTTTCTCTCGGTTTCTCTCTCTCACTGTCCACTCTGCCTGTCAAAAAAAAAAAAAAAAAAAAAAAAAAAAGCCGTGGCGGCCATTGGAGGGTGAACCAACGGCAAAGGAAGACCTTTCTCTCTGTCTCTCTCTCTCACTGTCCACTCTGCCTGTCAAAAAACAAAGAAACAAAAAAAGCCGCATTTCTCATTGTTCTATTTTTGCGTGGTTATTATCGGTGCTATTAATACAAAGACAGCAGTCAACTTGAGTCAAGAAGTCTTACAAAAGAACTAAAATACCTTGTCAATGATTGATCAATAAACATTTACATGTTGTAATTTTTTTTCATTTTTAATAATTCTCCTCCTTAACAAAATTTTTAAAATACCCAATCAACCACCAATACCCACAGAATCGGTTAACAGAGCATCTTCTAAATCTTCAACAATAAGATGTCTAAGAATTTTTTATCCTACATAAATGAGATCATGCTATAAATACCACCTTATCTTTTTTCACTTACTGTGAATATTCTGTCATTAAATATTATTTACACCAATGTTAATGCCTGCTCAGTCCCTTCTATTGAACTTCCATTCATGCTTCTTTTTATTTAACATTTAAACTACATACTCATCTTGGTTTCCCCTTTGCCAGGACTGACAGAAAGCTTTCCCTAGCATTTCTTAAATAGCTAATTTCCTTTTCTCAATTTTCACTTGCCTTTTAATTAAAACATTTTTAAGTTGTTCTATTTTGCTGCAAACTGCAAGAATCTTTTCTGAAAGATGAAGAGTAGACCAACCGCAAATCCTGAAACCCCTTTCTCCCTGGGTGAGCCAATGAGAGGCAATGAAAGGCGAGGAAACCTGTGTTTTGCCCCGAAGGCAGTTCCTTGTTGCTTTAGTCTGACACACTTGGCCAAGGAGGTCGCATGTACCTACAGAGCTTTTAATTTTGATGGAAAGTTCTGGCAAACTTGTGAAATGGTCTAGTAGATTAGCTTTACTTTATCAGGAATCCCAAATATAACTTAAGTAAATCTTCTGAAGTGACTGTTCTCATAATTAAGGCTGTAAATGAAGCATAATATCACATGAAAGGTTCAAAGCATTTCTTACTCCCTCTACAAACAAGGTGAAGAGGCATGAGCTTGTGGACCAGTTCCTCAGCCTCTGGTCAAGGATGAGGCCCACCAACGTTGCAGGACACTGGTTTCTTTCTGAACGTTCAGCATCTCTACGAGCTCTGAGCCATGCAGCTATTTGAAGTGATGCACATTTTCATCTCTACTTACATACTAAATTGGGACGCACAAGCACCAATGCGTCTCTTGAAAGAACCCTCTAGACATTTCTTTTCTTTTTTCTTTTTTTTGGGACAGGCAGAGTTAGACAGTAATAGAGAGACAGAGAGAAAGGTCTTCCTTTTTTCGTTGGTTCTTCCCCCAAGTGGCCACTATGGCCGGCATGTCGCTGATCGAAAGCCAAGAGACAGGTGCTTCCTCCTGGTCTCCCATGGGGGTGCAGGGCCCAAGCACTTGGGACATCCTCCACTGCCTTCCCGGGCCACAGCAGAGAGCTGGACTGGAAGAGGGGCAACTGGGACAGAATCTGGTGTCCCAACTGGGACTAGAACCCGGTGTGCCGGTGCCGCAGACGGAGGATTAGCCTAGTGAGCTGTGGCGCTGGCCTAGACATTTATTTTCTAGAAGTTAAGGTTAAATCCACGGCCAAACAGAAAAGACCACAGGGCACCTTTCAGATGTGAGGCTTTTCAAGGCTCCTTAGTCTCAGGTGGACTATGTAACAGAAAGCCGGCAAGCCTGTGCCGGAGCACTCCCCAAAAAGAATGAATAGCCCAAGTTGGCTAACATTTCTCAGACTTTCACACACCTCTAGCACTGGAGGACACCTCACATACGTCGTGTAATGACTCCTTTTGGCAGGATGGTATGAGCAACCGGGCCTATCATCTGGCCACTGCTCACGTTAGCTAATGAAGGGGAGACTATAGATTGGTCTCTCAAGAAAATCCAAAACTGGGGGACCAGTGTTGTGATGCAGTGGGTTAAGCTGCTGCCTGCAACACTGGCATACCATATTGGGATACTGGTTTGAATCCCAGCTGCTCCACTTCCAATCCAGCTCCCTGCTAATGTGCCTCGAAAAGTAGCTAAAGATGGCCCAGGTACTTGGGCCCCTGACACACTCATGGGAGACCCAGAGGAAGTTCCAGGATCCTGGCTTCAGCCTGGCCTGGTTCTGCTGTTATAGTCACTTGGGGAGTGAACCCGTGAATGAAAGATATGTCTCTCTCTCTCTGTCTCCTTCCATATCCTACCATGCCCCCCACCCTGATGCTCTGCCTTTCAAATAAAAATAAATTCTTTTTGAAAAAGAAATCCAAAATTAGAAAACCAATTAGGCATGATTTATTGATACTGCAATAGGACTTCAAGTTAAGAACACCCCTTCCTTATTAGCAAGTATCACTTAACATGCTTAGTTTTCAATAAGCTTGGTTTTTCCAAACTTCAGTGGAGTGCTGCTTACATAATGCACACCAGTTTCACAAAGCCACTAACTCAGCACAGACCCAGGCTTCCCTTTGTGAACAGGGCACTGTACCAGGCACCACGAGTGTTCTCCGCAGTGAATATTATCAAACAGAAGCTTCTCTGTTCTGCTTAGTGACTGAATTCAGTTGCAATCTTAGAATTCACATCGCAGCTCAGATTCCAGCTATGAAGTCTGGCTGGGCAGTGGATGGACTTTGTACTTTAGGAATTGCTCTTAACACATTTATATTTCACACTCCAAGGACCCTGGAACATGCTGAGAGATGCTGGAAAGGAATGGCTCAGAAATTCTGGGTCCCCTTACAGCATATTGACCTAATTGGAAACCATAATCACTTTCTATCAATTACCACCCTGCACATGGGAAAGTGTTAGGACACACAGTAGACAATGACATTCTTTCCTATAAAATTTTATTTATTACATAAAAAATTCTATACATTTGTTAGACTAAAATACAGTTTTCATTATAATTCTGGCAACTGAGTTGGTACACAGAGAAAACTTAGCATTAGATCAGCACTTTTTTTTTCTAGTTGATATTTCTGCACAAGAAAAACATTTCAAAGCTCCATTTCGTACAGGCTCATTGTACTCTGAAGCCAGATGGAATTCCATCCAATTCAGAGCTCTTGGAAGTTAATTCCCCAGCAAGATTTCATAACTCCAGAAAGTTAATTGCTTAATATACATATTTTTAAGTCCTCTGAGCACAATGCTCCATCTGTAGAGTCTGCACTGTGTCAACAACAACGATCACAAACACTAGGGCTACAACTGCGTCTGTGGGGCATGTTCAAGCACCTACATGTGTGTTTTCCCACATGAGTACAGTGTAGTAACACCGTAATAAGGAAAAATCCAAAACAATGCTAAGGTAAATGACCCCAAGCTATGGAATTCATGAAAAGCTTAATTATGATCCTCCAGTTTGTAATGGACAAAGACAGGACATGACACAAAAATTCATTTTGTGACTATGAAATAGGACACAAATGGAAAAAATGACCAAAAGGCATCAGATTGAGAAATATGTGGCACCTCAACATACTTCTCAGGCTGGGTTACACAGCAGTGAGGAACTGAGACCCACAGAGATGAATTTTCTGTTCATTTCACCCCGTACAGTGGGTTGGGCTTGACACTGGACGTGAGGACTCAGTGCCTGAGATCCATGACAGGTCCCTGTTGTATCGACTGGTCTTCAAAACTTGGTTGCCTTGCTCTAGGAATTCTAGTCTGAACACAGGAGTTCAGAACGGTTGTATCAGTCAATACATAAACTTGGACCTTTGTTCTTCATAAGACGGGCTTTTGTCTTTGGTTGTTTTTTCATAGCCCCTGTCGTTTTGTTAGATGCCCTTCACACTTGTCTCCCAGCCTTTCTGTTGTACTTTACTTCGCTTATAATCAAATCAGGTAACATCCACTGAACTTAGTTTATTTTGTTCAAGATCTCTTAGAAGTGCATTCAGTGGTTAAGACAGCCTAATGGCAACACGTTTACACTATGGACTTGCCAGTACCCTTAAGGGGTAGGGGGATAAACAGAAAACATTAACAACACTACGGAATCTAAGACAACACAGTAGAGAAAAACTAATTCTCCTCACGAAATCAGCTCTGAAAATTAAAGCAAGCAAAAACAAGGGGCCAATAGAAATTCTGAGCACAGACTACCAGAACCCAGAGGATGGGGTATTTTACTCAATAGTCTCCGTCACCCATGACCAGTCCTCAAACCATCCAAGTATCCCTGTATGACACATTTCTAACTCAATTGATGAAATGGTGCTCACATTTTCTACCTGTTTATTCTCCATCTTCTTTTCAATGTTTTCTTTTACACACAGGAAGTAGTTTAACATACATTCCCCAAACAACAACTAACTTGAATTACATACCTAGCTGACAGGGACTGGCAGATGAGATTCCAACACAAAGGTCAAAACATTCTTTTTAAGCCATAGTCTACTATGACAAAAGGACCCATTGACTCTAGATGCTTACACTGGACTTTGGTCCTTTTCCATCCCATAGAGAAATTCCCACCAGTAGTCTCTCCATTTGCTACTGTGGAAGGTTCATTAAAGCTCTTTTGGAGTATGGGGTGTGGTAGGGAGCTGACTTGTCCCCTTTCTTCACCAGCTGATTAGGGAGATTTCCACTGCTTTCTTCAGCCTGACAATGTAGACATTGGTTTGACTACATAAATCATGACCCACTGGAATCAAACAGTACCATAATTTCAAAGATGCCATGTAGATGCAGTACCCTTTGCTGGCAATAGTAAGGTGCAGAGTTAAGAAATCCACATGCTTCCCTAAGGAAGGAAGATGGTGTGGTTATGGGGAATGAAGGCACAGTCCCACTGGCACAGTAGTCCGAGGCTGCTCTAGTGGGTGACTGGAAAACACTCAAAGCAGGGAACACTCGATTTACATGGGAAGAATAAAGACTTTTTGGATACCTACTCCTAGCATTGTTCCCCCCAAATCACTACACTTCAGTTTGCTAATTTATCATCTCCTTCAACTGTTCTTGGTCATGTTGACAGACACATTTTAAGATGGTGACATAATGATAAGACTATGTCACACAATGTCATATCAGAGCTACAACAAAAAGAATCAAATGTTTCAGTAGATGAATAATTATGAGGATTTCCTATTCATTTCTTCTTGGATTTTTCTTGTCCATTGCTAATAAATTGAAACCTTGTCAAAAATCTCCCCAGGAATCATCCCCAAGATCTTACTGTTGTAAGATTCAGTCTTATTATTTAATTCAGATTAGTGTAGTTTCTATTTCCAAACCTGTACTAAAACATATAAAGTATTTAAGTTACTCAAAGTTGCTAAGTCTCATCCTAAAAGTATTTTTAGTGGAGGTCAAAATTCTTCCACATTTCCAAGAACATTATCACCACAACACTGGAGCAGGCTTTTGATTTGTGTTCGCTGGCCCCTATGGGGACATGGTGAGGAGAGGGCTGGCAGTCGGAGGCTCCCAAAATTCTAAGAGCATCTTAAATGTTCACATGTGTGATCTGTGCATTTGGAAGAAAGGCCATAGTATTCTTAAGTTCCAATAGACCTATGGCCCCCTAAAAGGAATTTCTCAGGTCTTAGCAAATACAAGTGAAAAATTTCTGGGAGATTTATAAATTTCCGTGTTTCCATTCATGTTCAAATTGATCTTCATGAGACCATGAATGAAAAGTTTTATTATTCTTAGCTCTAAGTCCAGAGCTAAGTCATAAAACTGAGTATCAAAACTGAGGAAGAGTCTAATATTGGATCCCTAATAATTTCATGTATTTTTCACAAATTTACTAATGAATTCCCTTAGAAAACATCAACCTTAAGTCCTGTTGATGTAGTTTACAAAAGTGACAATTTTTCATGCATGATTGAAACTGAGACTTTTTTTAATGATATAAAAATTAAGATGGGGAAGAACAAATGGCCCTATAGTATTTCTATAGAAAAGACAGGTTTCCCATAGAAATTCACGTTTAAAAACTGCATTGAAGTATTCTGTAAGAAAGATATTTTCAAATATTTAAATCTTGGGTTAAACCTTTCTTCCTAATTAAAATAAGAGTATAAGAATTTGGCTCAAATTTATGAAATTTGAATGAGAAAAGTGTGCTATTTTAAATTTGTAAGAGTGTGCAATATGCTTAGTTTTTTTTTTTTTTTTTTTTTTTTTTTTTTTTTTTTTTACATTTGCTGGCTTTAGATTTCCTCTGGACACACTCAAGTATCCTGCTTCTTCAAAATTTGGGCTATGTACCGCTAAACAAAGATGAGTTAATTACAAAAGCAGCCACAGTATATGAACAGTGGTTACTTTTCAAAAGGGCAAATGTACATTCTTCAGTACATAAAGACACAGTATGCCTTTAAAGCAAAAGGCAATCTATGCTGAAATGCAGAATACACAAATCTCCACTTTATCCATTTTACTTATGAACCTGTAACTTTCCAGTGTATTTGCACAGGCCACATCTTCACAACGCTAGGCAAGTGCACTTCTATCTGTCATGTGGAATGCAGAAAAAGAATATACAGAAATTAACTGTGGCAAGTGCACATAGAAAAACAATCAAGAACTTACTTCATCAATGGAAGGTAAAAGCTTATAGACCTTTCTGGAGGAACACTTTCTCAGACTTACATTAAGGCTTTGGAAACTTGATTTCAAAGGAGAAGGCTACTGACCAGAAACAAAAACTTGAAGTCACCATAACTGACACTCTGGTTTTGGAACGGACTCTAGGGTTCTACTCTGCAGGTTGAAGGACTTCTTACAATGGCCTTTAGTAGCTAGGGACAGTGCATGATGGGAATGTCTGAAGTTTCCAGGGCACTGTGTGGGCTCACAAATGTTTGGTGCCTGCAGTTCCTGTAACAATTTTGAGGAGGAAGGAGGGAGAGGTATTACTCTGGTTTAAAGCAGCTCAGGACCAGGACAAAGGGGGTCAGTTCCTCACCATCACCTACAGGGGTGAAATTCTAAAACTGTCTTGGGAAGGCAAGGGAGCACTTCCCATATCAAGGCCAGTGGCACTGGGAAGAGCTTACTGTATCAGCAGCTTACACCCTGCATTGGAAAAGAAAGGAAGGAAGGAACCAAGGAAAGAAGAAGGAAAACAGGAGAGAGGGAGAGAGGGAGGAAGGAAGGAAACAAGAAAAGGAAGAGTAAGGTAGTATATCTGCAAAGGAAAAACTTCTTTTTTGTATAATTTTTTAAAAGACTCATTAAGTATTTCTTTCTTAACCATTATGGAAAAAGTCTGGAGATCAACACACAGCAAAGCTACTTAAGTTGCAGTGACATAAGACTGCATTATCCTGTAGAATAGGATAAAAGCTTTTAATCCTAAAGATTAATCATTGCCTTAAATAGTTTACAGGAACAACTTGCTTTGAGTTCTGCTCACCTACGCAAAAATTATACCATCTTAGTGCCCTAGCTAACTTGCTAATGTCTTATTATAATTCTTTCCTAGAAGATGGGTCTCTTGGATTTACACTGAAATATACCTTTTTCCCTTTCATTGTTATATTATAGCAGTTTATTATTGAAGCAGGAGCCTAAAAAGTCTGAATTATATACCAGAGCCTTAATTATGTAATGGCAGATATTATAATGACACCTTGCTCACCATCACCATTTACAATAGGGAGCCAAAACTGTAACTCTAGAGGTGGGAGTCCTGAATGAAGTTTTGAAGATCTGCCATGGAAAAACACAAAAACCACAACACAGAATCAATGGTTTAGAAGATGATTCAGATATCCACACTTCACAGATAGTTTCTGTTCTTCACCTGTTCTTCTCACGTGGGCAGAAGATGGAAGCAGTGAGCGAACAGCAGTAAGGCAGCCCATAGCTAGCTGAGGAATGACTTGCGATGAATGAGAGGCAGCAGGAATATCCAAACATAATTTCAAAATGTTTAAATATTGCTAAAAAGCCTCTGTGAGGCTTTATCAAATAGTCAAGGAATGAAGCTCTTATGAGAGTGATATTCCAGATATCGAATCTCTGTGTGTAAGTGCCTGTGTAAAATATAGGCATATTTGCATATATCTACATAGCACACAAATTTACTTAGGGAGAACAGCCTGGCAATTAATTTGGAACTGAAATGACATGGTTACACATAGATCATAATTTCTAAACACAATGTTAGTAAAACGAAATTTATTTGTAAAACAGGACCTGTTATATAAAATGGCACACAATCAAGTCATACAAAAATACAAAATTTCTTTTTGATTACAGTTTTAGTTGCGAATGATAATTAGAAAGCATTCCTGGTGGCTTCCAAATAGCTGCGATTGTAAGCATATGGAACAGGGAGCAGCGAGAGTCCGTGATGCAGGGATGTCCAAGTGAGCAGAACCCAATTTCCAAGTTCAAGACTTCCATCAGGTCACTTGGGAGGGACACCTCCTAAAAGACCTGCCTCTTGGAATGTCGTCTGTTTTGATACTCATCTTCCACACTTTGGCCAATTCTAAATTTAGTTCTCAATGTTTCTGAATGTCCACCATCTGTGTGGCTATGAAACAAATGGTATTCTGAATTCTCTTACATGATTTGCTCTCACCTATTAGGACAACTGTTATTACATAATTGTATTGAATTCACTTTAAATGATGTAAGAGTACAGTGATACTGTGTGGTGACACCAGGTATTAGATGTTAACTTCTGGAGAATTATTATTTCAAAAGCTATTCTCACAATATTGGGTTCCCAGATCTTGCTAAGATATGAGCTCTTAATCATGTTTTTTTAAAAATCCAGACTCTTATTGCAAATATTCTGAAAAATCAGAAATATTACATGAGCTTTGAAAAGAAACCAAGGCATTTAGCAAATTTTAGCCTAGCTAAAGAACACTGATACTTTAAAAAAAAATACAGTTTACCTTTTGCAGCAATTTAAAGGTCCAACCCTTTGAAAGGAAGCACATTAGCAAACAGCTGCTTATTAAGCCCTAGTGACATTAATTGTATGCATTTTCATAATACCAGTTTAATTCACTGTCTAATTCTGGTAGGAGGCAATGCTTTCTTTCAAAAGGGCTCCATGGAATGATAAAATGCTGAGGCTTTTTTTTTTTTTTTTTTTTACAGAGCCTGTATTTAGTGCAATAAGTTTAAAAAATTGCTCTGAAATATTTACTTTACATTAACAAAAATAGCTTTTTTTAAAAAAATTGTAACAAAAAGGAGTTATCGCATAAACAGATCAATGAATTATTCTTAGCAAATTACACTTTTTTTTCTTAAAGCATTCACCATTACAATAAGCAGAACAATGGAATATTAGCCATTCATATCTGGTAAGCTTCAGGAATTAAAAAACAAAACAAAAACCCCAAACCTACCTCCAAATAAAAAGAAAGTTCACACTGGAAGATCAAAACATGAACCAATTCTTCAGTTAAACATTGTAGAACTCTGGATACTCAATGAATTGCCAAGGAGAAGAGCACCTGCCAGTGTGTTTCAGATTTTATAGCAAGCATTGGAAGAAAATGGCCATTTAACCCTAAGCCACTGATGTGCGTCTGGAGCAGAAGCCCAAGCACCAAATTTTCAATGCTTTATGCTCCACGTTTCTGTCCCTTCTTTATTCCTCCCAGCATTACTAAATCTGCAAATCAATACACAGAAACCTAAAGGCTAAACTCACTGGGTGCCCTAGCTTCCTTTTAAATCAGGCACACAAATGTGTGGAGGATGCCACTGAAGTCAAAAAGGAAAGAGAAACAAAATGTAAGAAAAAAGTTTGCATAAGAAAGATTATCTACCCTTCTTTTCTTTTTTTTGATTTTTTAAACTTACTTTCTCTTATAGAAGCATTAGGGTAAACTACAAATACCTGAGGAGTTGGTTACGTTTTAATGTTGGCTGACAAATGCATGAGCTATTATGAAAATTCCCATATTGGGCCCACTTCTATGTTTCTAAAAGTAAAATGGCATGGCTTCTTTGATTGGGGGGAAACTGATTGGAGTAATTCCTTATTTATCTGACAGCACATGCCTAGTCCTGACCCACTAGGCCCTATGCATCAGTAAAATAAGATCTTGATTTTATACACACATCAGGGAAATCATCCCTGAATAAACTTCAGACAGAGAATTTGGTACATTATTTTTACCTAATTTAAATAACTAAAGTTAAAATCTCCTCTAAGTTATTAAAAATGTTAATCAGATATGAATATTAACATTTCCATTAAGACAATTACAATTGAAAACATTAAATGACGGAAGTTGCCTTGTAAAAGCCACCCGTATGAAAGGAGTACATGTTTGACAAAAATAAGCATAAAAAAGGTATTAAATCCCTGTTCCTTTTCTCTGATTTTGGCTGATTATGTGTGTGTGTGTATATATATATATACACATATATATACACACATACATATACATATATACACACACCCACACACACAAATACATAGTTATGTGTATATATTTTTTTGGAATGTCAATGGGTTCCATAACCGTCGGCTAGGTTCAAGCAGAACTTGCTCCCGAAGCCTAGAAAACAAAGTCATACAGAGTATCATCTTAGACAATTACCATTAAAAGGAGGTCATGAATGATATCACAAATATACACATGGTCACAAACAGCAACAAAGCAGAATGGACTGAGAATCCTTCTCCCCTGAACCTTTCTTAACTCCTGGGCCTGAAATTCCCAGGAATGCTCAAGTCCTACCTCCTGCAGGCTCATCTTTGAGAAGGGCGCAGCACACTTCTGTAGCCCGTGTTCCTAGGGAGCCTAGGCTTGCCATCCCCCTCATTTGCTTAAGTTCTTCTCCTCTATGATAGCAACCAGGTGGCAAGGTAAATCTCTCTCCCTAACATCTTTAACACATTTGGTCAATTTTTCTAAAGAACTGTAGAAAGACCTCCTTAACTGGGGATACACACAGTAGCTTGCTTGTTCTCTCTCTCTCTAAAAAAAAAAAAAAAAAAAAAAAATCAAGGGTGAACCAACGGCAAAGGAAGACCTTTCTCTCTGTCTGTCTCTCTCACTGTCCACTCTGCCTGTCAAAAAAATAAATAAATAAATAAATAAAGGAAAATTTCGAAGTCTATTTTCCTGACCATTATTTTATAGGCTAAAATTACAACATTCCATTAAGGAGGTAGAGAGGTAGACAGACAGTGAACTCAAACAACTGTAGTGTTTCTAGAGGTACTGAAAGAACAGGGGTGATGCCCTTGCAGCACTTTCATTTAAGGCAAAATATGAATTACACCAAGCAAACATTGGTAAACAATTCTGAATTCTACCATCACCAAACTTTAGGGAAGAACTTCTTAGAATTCTTTAGGGATACCTGAGAGGGGTGGTGAGGTGATAGTAGGGGACAGTTCTAACCACACATACTGAGAAAGATAAGGTACTGATGTGCTTAAAAAATAAAATTACTCTGTGAGCAACATTTCACTTTACTGTTTTAGGGAAGTTTCTATCCATTGAAAAAAAAAGTCTTGGTGATGGCACTGTGGCACAGTTGGTTAAGCCTCTGTCTGGTTTGAGTCCTGGCTGCTCCACTTCCAATCCAGCTCTCTGCTAACGTGCCTGGGAAAGCAGTGGAAGATGGCCCAAGTGCTTAGGCCCCTTTACCCATGTGGGAGACCCTGAAGAGGCTCCTGGTTCCTGGCTCCAGCCTTTGTGGCCAAATGGGGAGTGAACCAGCAGATTTAAGATCTCTCTCTCTCTCTTTGACTTTCATATAAATAAATACATCATTACAAAAAAAATCTTAGGGACCAAATGCTACAATGTCCAAAGAACGAGAGGAACAATGAGTTTTTTGTTTTGTTTTGTTTTGTTTTTTTTTTTTTTTTGGCCTTTATCTGCTAGTAATAAACTGATGAATGACATAAAATGAAAGGAAAAACAGAATTACGATTTTATGCATGGAGGTAAGGGAGCCTAGTTTAAATCTGAAAATAAAAATTGTTCTTAAAATTTTTTTGTCTTCTGGTAGAATAGCACATAATCTGGGCAATTCTAGAATTATTGCTATCAATTAGGTATTTAGGGAAGGAAGGTATATTTGCATTCTAGTCTACTGCAGTTAATCAGCTATTCACCTCAAGTATAATAAAGAAATATGGCCAAATTAGCTAGCCTTCGACCTCCTGTGATTTCTCCCTTTCTTTAAATATTTATTAAAGAATGGTTAAATGGAAGCTTTAACCACAGAAAAGGGGAGAAAGGCTGGTTTAAGATTTTAAGATTTTGTAAGTTCTCTTAAGTTTTGGGTTTGGAATCCTACTTGCTGAGCAATTAGGACAATCAGGCAGGAAAAAGAAGGAAGCTTTTCCTATAGCTCCACCTCACCAGAGGGCTGGCAGAGTCTTCACTGCCGTCTTCCTGAGCCAATGTGAAGTAAGAGGACTACAGAGAAAAGGGAACGGGAACAGGTAAGGAAGCGGGCTGGGGGTGGTGTGGGATTGGGCGGTGTCAGGGCAGGAAGTGTGGATCAGCTCCCCTTCCCCACACCATACAGTTCACTTCTGGAAGGGGCATGCTAGACGGGGTATTCTACATTTTGCTGAGGCTTTAAAATATGTTGAATATGCCTCTACTCCATAAAGGAACCTATTTCTTCTACTCTAACATAATTAAATGACCTTGGTTTATACTATATTTTTTTTAAAGTAGAAAACCTATTTACCAACCCAATTTTTTAAAAATATAAGGAAGAAAGTCCTCACTTCTGTTTTGAACATTATATGCAACTAGATGGCACACTAGATGGACAGTTTAAAGATGCAGATAATTATACAAAATTTTGAAATCAACATGCTATATAGACAGAGGAAAGTAATTCAACCCATACATGCTGGAGACAACTGTTAAACCATGCTGCAGTGAGAATGTCTATGGCAAAAACACCTTAGGATTCTCCTACACTGGTTAACTTTATGGTGTGTTTTTTACATATGAAGGTAGAGTGGAGATATACAGATATAGATATCATATCTATATCAGTATCACTGGTCAGAGATAATCTATTCTTCTCTCAATTAAGATGGGAGAAGAGATCGTCTTATTGAACGGGAATGTGGGTGTTGATGGAAACAAACTTGTTTGCTACTGAAAGACAGCTTAAGAAACCAAGAGTACCACCCTGGCAACAGAAGAAAATGTCAGCAAAGGGGAAAAGACATCAACATAAACAGAATCATATTTTTTAAAAAGAGAGGAATATGAATTTTAGCAAGTTGAAAGGAATTGCTATTGTTCCTTCCCAAAATGATAAAAATCAAGCCGTCAGTTCAAGGGTACATCCAAAATGTTCAGGCTGAGGAAAGCCACACGCTGACAGTTCAAAAGGAGACAAGAGAAACAGCGGTTTCACCTTAGGGACAACACTATCCCCCGCACCCTGGCCCCCCGCTGAGCACTGCCACAGGGCGCTGTTCCTTTCAGCTTACTTTTACGGAAGGTGGTCTCAGTTGTGACAAGAACTCTGCCATCCAAGTGATGGGTAAGCACACAAACAGAAAGAGCAGCACGTCCTGCGTGATACAGACAACAAACGCGTCTCCCGAAGAAGTGCAGTCGGTGAAGACAGAGAGAGAGAAGAAGTGAAAGTGAAACTCTTGGAGGGCGGCCACCTCCTCATCGCCACCTACCATCGGCTTTAGCTCTCTGGCGTCGGCAGCGCCTCCCTTACCAGCTTCTTTCATTGCTTTCCTACTGTTTTCCACAAACTCCTGCAAAACACGGATCACATTGCACACGTTCTTAGGTCGTTTCGGATTTCAGGTGGTGGACGAATTTGCAAGAACACTGTTGTTTTTGATTCAATCTTGGTGAATGGATGGCCTGAAAACAGAGCTGCTAACTTCGTGGGGATGGATTGCCATCCACCCATATCAAACTTCGCGCCATCCATTCACTGTGACAATCTCACTGAGGCTCCAAAAAGATACTGTTAGCTCTATCTGCAAGGAAAAATATCTAACATTTTAAATAGATGTATGAATTCCCACACTCAGAATATTGTTTTGTTATTTCCATCTCAAGGTTAAATGAAACAAGAATATTTAACTCCTTATACCTCCATTTAAAAACAACCCTAGAAAGTAAAAGCATTAATATTGCTAAGCAGAACGGTGTTCTTTTTTTTTTTTTAACAAACTATAAAATAAGCTACTTTAAAAAAAAAGAAGTGTATGGCCTTGACATTACTCCATAAACCAGGAAGACAAGGAATATCAACTAGAACCTGTAGTCAGAAGGAGTTATAATGGAAATATGCCCCAAAGGAAATATTTTTATTCTGTCAAAGTTTATGGAGCACTTCAGTGAATATCTTCGCCATTCTTACAGAGAAAAATGGAAGGAAGAAAAACTGTATTTTTCATTCTGTTTTTTTGATCAGTGGCTTAAAAAACAAACCAAATTCTTCTGCTAAATGCTTTAATCACAAGAGTGATGCAACACTCATAAATCAAATTCCATTATGAAAACAATCAGCTAAATTAGCCATCAAGAAAATGTCCAAAATTTAGTTGATGTTCTCAGTAAGAGATAATCAGTACCAAATAGATCAACTAAATCATCTGCAATTTTTCTACTGAAAAAAAAAAAATCCTACGTGATTTATTAGTACATCTATTTCAGTTTTACCTGAACAAAACATGCTCCTGGAAAATGAGTTATGATGTTGCATACAATATTTAGGATTCAATATTAACTGTTCTTGAGACAGGAATATTTTACAGCCTAATAACAAAGCACTATTATTTATTTAAAAGAATCTTTAATTTTTATGCCATTTAACATTACAAATAATAATAAATTATTTTAATATGGTTTTCAAATTATTTAAAAATTATAACTGAAGTTATACTATATGGAAGCTTCAGAGGCTATAAATTACAAAAAATCTGAATATTTTATCTGTGTAAATGTTCAGACCCACCTCTCATAAGCCTGTGTTCATTACAAAATGCCTTTAATTTGATCTGGTGTACTTAGGAGGATGAGTTTTAAATAGGGTTGACAGCAATAACATTTAGAAAGGTGGCAGGCAGAGAAAGGCAGGGAGGTACTAAGATCTGGGAAATAAAGGTTTTTGGTCTTTGAGTTCACTCTCTGGAAAAGATGTTTAGAACATCAGTAGCCCAATGTTCTTATTCAAGGTTTAGAAGGCAAGTTTAAAAAGTGAATTCAAATCTGTGTAACTGCAGAGAGGGGGCAACAGGGTAGAACAATGTGCATTTAAGACTGTTATTGAGTACTGCTCTAGCTAGGTGGGTCTGAAATGGTTTCATTTATGCCAAGAAGTCCTTTTTTTCTGATTTATCCAATATTAATCACCCCCATCAGTGAATGCTACAGATTTAGTTCTGATATACTCTGTGGCAAAAAGTGGGAGTTAAATAAACCATTTTGCAACACATTTTATTTAGTATTTTTATCCCTGAAGTAGTTAGCACGCAATACTTACCATCAGCACTTTATCCATATAGAATTCTCTGCCAGGACTCCCATCATTGTATTTTGTATCAATGGCAAAACACAAGAATAATACGTCCACTACCATTTCGTAAATGGACAGGAAACAATGAGCGACTAGGAAAGCAAAGAGGCAGACGATGATGAGAGGCAGCACCCACACTGTGTAATCCTGCTGGTAGTTGAGCAGCATAATCCCAGCCAAACCTGTGCTGCAGACTATCAGCACCTAAAGCAGAGAAAGCAAAGACTACATTTAATACCCTCCTCTTTAAAACACCACATCATTTCTTCAGCATTTGCAGACTTAAAATTTTCTTACTGCTTATAAATGATGGTTGCATAAAGCTATTCCATCTCAAATTAAGAAGTATAATCTATGTATGCTCATATACACATAAGTATACATGCATATCATATAAATTTTAAAATCATACTTTAGGTAACTCTGGCTTATATCAAAGATAATCAAGTTTTCCAAATGTTATGCTGCTCCCTAAAACTTCATTTATTTAGAACCTGTAGCAATTTTTAAGATAAATGTATACATACTTTAGAAAAAAATTACACACACTCTTGGCACTCAGAAAAAAATTATTGACATTTCAGGATACTGATAAGAATTTTTTCTAAGCATTCTTATGTATGAAATAGTATGACATAAACAAATCATTAGAAGCTCTTCATTCATATTTATGGTATCATTATAAATGTTTCATAAATACTCAGCTGTATAATTTCATCTTATGGGCGATTTAAAATTTATTTATTTTATTTTTTTAGTCTGGCATATTCCAGTGTAACTCTTTTCTTTTTTTTTTTTTAAATTTATTTAACCATTCTGCTACTGTTGGACATTTGTATTGTTTTCGATATAAATAATGGCTGTAACAAACATCTCTATCCTTAGAACCTTCCCTGTGTCTCATCTTTATTTCACATGAAATATGCAATAAGTGTAATATGATTTGCCATGAAGTTTAGAAGAGCTATCATTCTGATGCTTCATCATCTGATATGCAGCATTTTACATTTTTAAAAAAGATTTGCTTATTTCCTCATTTGAAAGGGAGAGAGCGAGAGGTGGCAGGGTCCCAAGTACTCAGGCCATCCTTCTCTGCTTTCCCAGGCAGCTGGGTCGGAAGTGGAGTCGTCAGGACTCAAACTAGCACTCCAATATGGGATGCCAGCTTTACAACAGGTGCCACAATGCCGGCCCTGGCACTTTAAATTTTTTTGTGGCTCTTTTAGTACATTTTATTCCAGCTTTGCAACAACGTTATTACTGGTTAAGGCAAACATTATCAACCCCATTTTATAAACAGGATATTATGCTCAGAGATGTCGGCCAACCAGCCCAGGTCATGGAGTAGAAAAAAAGAACAGATACCACTCAAATAACCAACTCCAACGCTATTTCCAGGTAAAAGCTCGGCAAACACAATGGATACTGATACACAGAAGTAGTGGGTTAACCTGACTCCTGGACTCTTCCCCGGTGGTTTACCTAGCCCAGCATCGGCTGTAAGTAAAGGGAAAGCAAGGATTCTCTAGGGGCTCAGCAGCCTTTCTTAATCTAGTGCTGGGGTCAGGCAGACTTTGGCATTTATCAACATCAAAGCATCTCTCATTCCCCATCATCTTAATCATGAGTTACAATGCATTAGATGATATATTCATTACATTATAAACTCATCCCTCTTTCAGATGCTTTTAGAGAACAAATCTGGGTTTGCTTAAGCTTTGGAAGACTTTCCCCACCATTTCTGTGACAACACTCTTATGAATCATCTTGCACAGTGGTTTATTTTCTGGGGTGATTTCCACAGTGGGTAATCACATCCATTTTCTTTCATTCATGTAGTTCCCATTTTACAATGAGTTCTTTCTTATATTCTCTGCAAATCTTATGTATTCACCCTATCGGAGAATTGGGGTTCTTTATGCTGTCATTCTTCCACTGAAACTTAAAACACGCGCAATGTTAAAAGTCCACCATAGGAAGACAGTGTGGCTCAGACAAACCAGAGATAGAGACAAAAAGTTGTGGAGATGGAAGGTTGGATATTAAAGCATGTGGCAAACAACTTCAAGAACAAGTGATGTTTAGCCAAAAGAATCAAAGGAATGTAATAATTACTCAAAGATATAATAAAACAGCATGCTGTGATTATTCTCATAGAGAATATATTAACACGACTCAAACTATAGAGAGGCTGGGAATATGAATTCCTGGGCCGTGCTTCTAGAATCTGATTAGTCGGATCTAAGATGAAGCTCAGCAGTAAAACTTTTTTTTTTTTTTTTAATTTTTTTTGACAGGCAGAGTGGACAGTGAGAGAGAGAGAGACAGAGATGAAAGGTCTTCCTTTTACCGTTGGTTCACCCTCCAATGGCTGCCGCGGCGGGCACGCTGTGCTGATCCAGTGGTAGGAGCCAGGTGCTTCTCCTGGTCTCCCATGGGGTGCAGGGCCCAAGCACTTGGGCCATCCTCCACTGCACTCCCTGGCCACAGCAGAGAGCTGGCCTGGAAGAGGGGCAACCGGGACAGAACCCAGTGCCCCAGCACCACTAGGCGGAGGATTAGCCTAGTGAGCCGCAGCGCTGGCTTAACAGTAAAATTTTAAAAACCTTAAACTACCCTAAGCGCAGGTGTTTGACCTAGTGGTTAACAGACAGATTAAGGCACCAGTATCCATGTTGAAGTGGCTGGGTTTAATTCCCAGCTTTGGATCCTGATTTCAGCTCCCCGCCAATGCAGACTCCAGCAGACAGCAGTGACAGCTCAAGTGGCTGAGTCCCTGCCACTCACATGTGAAACATGGATTGAGTTCCTGGCTCCAGGCATTTGGGGAGTGAGCCAGGGGAAGGAAGGTTTCTTTATCACTCTTTCAAATAGATAAACACAAAAAACTTTTTAAAAAAGAGTTTGATACTCCTGCTAGAGAACGAATTATTAGGGACAAAGAAGAGAGTCATGCACATGGTAGGATGTGAGAAGCAGGAAGGAAAGGATGCCAGAGTCAGAAAGATACAGATTTCAATTACAGTTAACTACTACGTTTTGTGAGTCTAAGCAAGTTTATTTCACCTTCAACCTGTTTTTCCATCTTTAAAAGACACATAATGATATAGCCTCGTGAGTGTTAAAATGAGCATTCTGAAAGCATTTAATGAAATGCCTCGCTATGTTCCTCCCTCCCCTCCTTTCTTTTTCTGGCACCACAATTCCTGCATTTATTATGTCCTTTCCCCATGTAACCCATGTTTTGAAAGATTTTGTAGGTCAATAAAATAGCAGTTACAAGCAATAATTCATATCCTAATTTTTAATCAATCCAAGTCAAATAGATTGTCAACTAGAAAATATAATTAGTGTAAAACAAGGTAATTACCAAATAGATGTAAAATAGTTTCACAAGGAAGCAATGGCACTTGAGATTTTGTTTTTGGTAGCATTATTGGGGCAAATATCAGTATTTTTTAAACTTAAAAATGTTAAATAACTTCTAAATCTCTTTTTTTTTAATCATTGGGACCCTGCTGGTCAGTGATCACAGGTCAGAGGCCACCAAAATTGAGAAGCTGAGGTCCCTTCCAAATCTAATTAGCCATTCCACAAAAAACACTGAGATTCTACAGAAATGGAATCAATGATATTATTTATTTTATTCTTTTCAAATTCAAGGTTTTTAAAACTGAATTAAAAATTATGAGATAATTGTGAATTCATATGCAGTTGTGAGAAACAAGAGAGCGATTCCATGTGCCCTATACCCAGCCCCATTCAGTGGGAGCACCTCGTAAAACTAGAGCACAATACCACAAGCAGGATAATGACATTGGTCCAGTGAAGACACAGACAGCCATTACTGTAAGGACCCTGCATTTTGCCTTTTTATTGCTTTCCCCAACCCCATCTGTAACTGGATGACCACAAATCCATTCTCCATTTCTCAATGTCATCACTTCCATAGTAATAATAAGGGAAATCATACAATATTAACCTTGTAGGACTGCATTTTTCTCACTCAGCATAATTCCCTCAAGATTCATTCAAGTCACCACATGTATCGACAGCTAACTCCTAACATTGTCTTTACTATGATCTATTTAGTTGAATGTCCCAATCAGAAACTATTTCTACATACTAGCAACTATTTAATTATAACCAGAGAAACTATGTGTTCTATGATCAGAATTACATTTTTTAAAAATGGAAACTAAAAAATATTGATCTTAGTATAGTGAAATAGTTATCTAGTGAAATAGTGATCTAGTGAAATAGTGATCTTAGTATAGTGAAAACCCAGAACATATATTTCCTTTTATTTTCCCCCATTTTGGAGTTCTTACAGAATTTCTTTTAAAGACTTATTTGTTTAAGCTCTTGTCTAGATTGTTGAGGAAGAGTTCTCTTAGCTTTTTTATTCCATTCTTCTTTTTTCTTTCTTTCTGTTTCTTTTTATTTCTTGGACTAAATAGGAGAGGGAGGAGGAAGGGGGGGGTGATGGGAGGGCAGGTACAGTGGGAAGAATTACTATGTTCCTAATGTATTTATTAGATACATACAAATAAAAAAAAGACTTATTTGTTTATTTGAGAGGCAGAGTTATAGACAAAGAGAGGGACAGAGAGAGAGAGAGGTATTCCAACTTCTGGTTCACTCCCCAAATGGCTGCAATGGCTGGAGCTGGGCCAATCTGAAACCAGGAGCTTCTTCCAGGTCTCTCATGTGAGTGCAGGGGCCCAAGCACTGGGGACATCTTTTACTGCTTTCCCAGGCCATTAGCAGGGAGTTGGATAGGAAGTGGAGCAGCTGGGACTCAAACCTGCACCCCTATGGGATGCCAGTGCCGCAGGCAGAGGTTTAACCTACTATGCCACAACGCCAGCTCTGGATTTCTTAATTTAAAAGAATATACTTACCTTTTATGGTTTTTTAAAAGCCATTTTTAATAATAGTATATATGCATTGTTTAAAATATTTTTCTGGAAAGCAATATGGCAATGTACATCAAGAATGCTCATTAATTCCACTAGTTTTGATGTGAGAAGGGTTTATATAAAAAATTTCACTGCAGAATACTTTAGGAGAAAATTTGGACAGTTAAACTGTTTTAGAGTAGATTTTGGTGGACTGATTAAGATGTCATTCAGGACATCCACATCCCATACTGGAGCACCTGGGTTTGAGTTCTGGCTCTATTACCAATTCTAGCTTCTTGCTACTGCCTATCCTCGGAGGTAGATGGTGATGGCGCAGACAGTTGGGTCCCTGCCACCCATGTGGGAGATGAAGATTGAGTTCTGGACTCCTGGCTTTGGTCTGGCCCAGAGTTGGGCACTGCAGGCATTTGGAGAGGGAACCACTGTTTGGGAGCTCTCTCTCCATTTGTCTCTTAACAAATTTAAGAGTTTTAAAACCAGGGGTCGATTATAAATAAAAAGATACAACAACTGTATAATCATGCTTAGAAAATTTTCGAAAATAGAAATTCTCATAATATCAAGTGAAAAGAGGGATACAAGACTGTCTTTTCTATCAAATTTTATTTTATTTTTTATTTGCTTATTTATTTGAGAGGAAGAGAAGGGGACAGTGAACAAACATGTGAGTGCTCCCAACTACTAGTCTACTTCTCAAATGCCCACAATGGCTAGCACTGGGCCGGGCTGAAGCAGGGTTGGGAACTCAAACCAGGTCTCCCACATAGATGGCAGGAACCCAATCACTCGAGCTATCACTGCTGTCTCCCAGGGTCTGCATTGGCAGGGAGCAGGACCTGGAGCAGGGTACTGAACTCTGGTACTCTGAAGTGGTCACAGGCATCTTACTCAGAGTCTTGACCACCAGGCTAAAGGCCCACCCTCTACCACATTTTAAATTCTATTTCTTGACTAGTATATAAAAAGCACCTAGAAAAGCCCCTAGTGTATTACAAATAGGCACTTTATAAATATTTGTTGAATGAATAAAATGCTGATAGGCCATTAGGATGCTAAAAATCTCAAAGACAATTTTAAAACATTATATCTTATCACCTATATGTATTTTTATTATAAAAGGAATGAATATTCAACATAGAGAACCAGAGGGAGGGGATTAGAATCATCTTTATTTCCAACATTCAAAGGCAATCATTGCTAACAACCTGAGATATTTTTATTCGTTTCCTTATGCATGCTTTTAAATTGTACTGTGATAGTCTATGGTGTTACTCAGCTTTTTCATTTATTGTGCTATATGACTTTCTTCATATTATAAACTCTAATTTTTAAATTTTTATTTATTTGAAAGGCAGAGAAACAGAGAGAGACAGGAAGAGGTCTTCCAACTGCTGGTTTATTCCCCAAATGCTCACAACAGGTGGGGATGGGCCAGGCTAAGGCTAGAAGCCAGGAACTCAATCTGTGTCTCCCGAGTGGGTGCCAGTGACCTAAGTAATTGAGCCCTCACCTGCTGCCTGCCAGAGTGTGCATGGAAGCTGGTATTGGAAATGAGGAACAAACCCAAGTCCTCCATGAGATGCAGGCATCCCAAGCATATCATACCTACTGCACTTCATATAAATCCTAATTTAAAAACATGGTTTAGGCGCTGGCGCCCAGGCTCACTTGACTAATCCTGCGCCTGCAGCGCCGGCATCCCTTATGGGCACCTAGTTCTAAGTCCTGGTTGCTCCTCTTCCAGTCCCACTCTCTGCTGTGGCCCGGGAGGGCAGTGGAGGATGGCCCAAGTGCTTGGGCTCCTGCACCCATATGGGAGACCGGGAGGAGGCATCCAGCTCCTGGCTAGTGCAGTGCCGGCCATGGCAGCCATTTGGGGAATGAACCAACGGAAGGAAGACCTTTCTGTCTGTCTGTCTCTCTCACTGTTTATAACTCTACCTGTCAAAATAACAAAAAATGGTTTAAAGGGTGAATAATTCTTTGTTGCCTATGATTCCCAACCATATTCCCTACTGTCATATAACTGATTGTTTACAGCATGTGACTACTGTAAATAATGTTGTAGCTAGAATTATTTCCAGGAGTGGTTTACTATCATCAGAATTACTGAATCAAAAGTCATCAAAAAAAAAAAGCAGGGTGGTGGTGGTCCAAAGACAAAGTTATTGGCAGTTGAGGCACCTATAGCACATAGTGAATAATAACTTAGAAGTCAGAGATCTGAGTTTAAACTCTAGATCTGTCAAATTCTAGTTCTCTAAATTTAGCCAATTTAATTACTTCTTTAAACTTTGGCTTCCTCTGGGATAAAATGAAGATAACAGTAGCGGCTCTTGCGTTACAGGGAGGACCCATGTAACAGTTCACTAAAGCACCTTGCTCAGAGCATGGTACTCATCTAGTGCCTCAGTCAGAGTTCACTAAAATCACCAATCATCATCAAATACTGCTGTACTGCAACTTTTGTCCCTTCTTCCTCTGTGTGGCTTCTTATCCCCCCCCCCCCTTTTTTTAAGATTTTATTTATTTTATTTGAGAGGTAGAGTTACAGACAGTGAGAGGGAGAGACAGAGAAAAAGGTCTTCCTTCCGTTGGTTCACTCTCCAAATGGCTGCAACTGCCGGAGCTGTGCCCATCCAAAGCCAGGAGCCAGGAGCTTCTTCCTGGTCTCCCACGTGGGTGCAGGGGCCCAAGGACTTGAGTCATCTTCCACTGCTTTCCCAGGCCATAGCAGAGAGCTGGACCAGAAGAGGAGCAGCCGGGGCTAGAACTAGGCACCCATATGGGATGCCGGCGCTGCAGGCGGAGGATTAACCTACTGCGCCGGCCCCCTTATTCCCTTTTTGAAAAACTGCTGTGTACCCATATGCTTTTATTCTATGCTGCTTCATATCTCTCTTAACTGTAGGGGTAAATTATAAATATGTAAAAAAATAGGAATCTGAATGTTTCCTGAATTAATAATATAGTACTTAGATAAATAATAGTTAATAACAGCATCAGATATTGTTCTCAGTACTTAATATGGATTAATTCATTCTATCTTTATGTAAAAATATGCCAAGCAAACTTAATAGTCGTAAAAATTTTAAAAATAAATATCTGCATAATTTTATTTTTAATTCTTTCCAGATGACAATAATCTAAGAATCTATATACTTTAAATTAGAAAGTTCTGTGTTCTTCCACAAATATTTTTTCTTCATTTTGTCTTTTAAAAGGATAGTAGCTAAAGGCCGGCGCCACGGCTCAATAGGCTAATCCTCCACCTAGCGGTGCTGGCACACCGGGTTCTAGTCCCGGTCGGGGTGCCGGATTCTGTTCCGGTTGCCCCTCTTCCAGGCCAGCTCTCTGCTGTGGCCAGGGAGTGCAGTGGAGGATGGCCCAAGTCCTTGGGCCCTGCACCCCAAGGGAGACCAGGAGAAGCACCTGGCTCCTGGCTTCGGATCAGCGTTGTGCGCCAGCCGCAGCGCGCCAGCCGTGGTGACCATTGGAGGGTGAACCAATGGCAAAAGGAAGACCTTTCTCTCTGTCTCTTTCTCTCACTATCCACTCTGCCTGTCAAAAAAAAAAAAAAAAAAAAAAAAGATAGTAGCTAGAACAACCTAAGTATCCAGCAGTAACAGAATGTTTAAGAATAGCAACTGATGGACTACTGACCAGTATGACAAATAATAACAAGAATTATTAAAGCAGGATGTATTGGGCTGGTGTTGTGGTGCAGTGGGTTAAAGCCCTAGCCTGCAGTGCCAGCATCCTATATGGGACTTGGTTCAAGTGCTGGTTGCTCCACTTCCAATCCAGCTTCCTGCTATGTGCCTGGGAAAGCAGTAGAGGATGGCCCAAGTATTTGGGCCCCTGCACCCTTGTGGGAGACCCTTAGGAAGAAGAAGCTCCTGGCTCCTGACTTCAGATTGGCTCAGCTCCAGCCATTACAGCCATTTGGGGAGTGAACCACAGGATGGAAGACCTCTCTCTCTGTAACTCTTTCAAAGAAATAAAATAAATCTTTCAAAAAAAAATAGGCAAGATGCAAGATGTATGCTATCTACCATGAAGTGAAATGGGTGGGACAAACAGGTATGTATACTATGTATTTTACTATAGAAATACATGCCTATGAAAAAACACAGGGAGGGAATATAAAGAAATGATAGAGTAATGGAATTATATATTTTTCTCTTCACTTTTTTCAATTTTGAGTAATTTATGGCTTGAATTATAAATATAATGAAATTTAATTAGAATGTTATTTACTGTTGTGCAGATTTTAAAAGTGTAGAATAAATTATCTCTTTTCAGATACTTTTTTTTTTTTTTTTTTTGACAGGCAGAGTGGACAGTGAGAGAGAGAGACAGAGAGAAAGGTCTTCCTTTGCCGTTGGTTCACCCTCCAATGGCTGCCGCGGCCGGCGCGCTGCGGCCAGTGCACCGCGCTGATCCGATGGCAGGAGCCAGGTGCTTATCCTGGTCTCCCTTGGGGTGCAGGACCCAAGGACTTGGGCCATCCTCCACTGCACTCCCTGGCCACAGCAGAGAGCTGGCCTGGAAGAGGGGCAATGGGGACAGAATCCGGCGCCCCAACCGGGACTAGAACCCCGTGTGTCAGCGCCGCAAGGCAGAGGATTAGCCTAGTGAGCCGCGGCTCCGGCCCTTTTCAGATACTTTTAAGGTTTGCATCGTCTCATGCCCTAACAGCTCTATTTTAAAGGGTTTCTATATAATGATAACAGCTAACATTCACCAAGAACTTAAAATGTGTTAAGTACTATTTTAGATATCCTATGTGTATTAACCAGTTTAATCTTGAAAACCTTAGTAATCTGGCCTTATCATTTTCCAAAATAATAATAATAATAACCAATCTGAAGAACAGACTGTAACCTGCCTTCAGTCATATAGCTAGTAAGTTATATAGGCAGAATTTAAACCCAGAAAATCATCCTTTAGAAGAACTACTTTTAATCATTCAGCAGACTGTTCCTGATTCTTTTTTAAAAAGATTTATTCATTCATTCATTTGTTTGAAAGGCAGAGTGACAGAGAGGGAGGGAGAGAGACAGAGATTTTTCATTTGCTAGTTCACTCCCTAAATGGTCAAAACAGTAGGGCTCAGCCAGGCCAAGCCAGAACCCACAACGCAATCTGGGTCTCCTGCGTGGGTGGCAGAACTCAAGTACTACAGCTGTCATTCACTGCCTTCCTGGGCAAATTAGCAGGAAGTTGGTGCAGAAGTGTAGCCAGGATTCAAACGAATACTCTGAAAATGGGATGTGGACATCCCAAGTGGCGGCCTAACCCACTGAGCCATGCAACCTGCTCCTGTTGCCTTATCATTACGGCTCAAAATATGTATTGAAAAATATGGGCAACTTGCAGGGTGCCTCTCTGTAAAATGAGGATAATAACACAACTTACCTTACAAATTTGTTGAGTATTAAATGAGCATAATACATGTAAAGTATTTAGAAATGTGACTGATTTTGTAAGTGGTTGCTATATATTATATTACTTTCAGTGTTTTGATGAACTACATAGTTTAAAAATTAAAGAGTAAACACACACACGCGCACAAAGGGGGTTCAAAAAGTTCATGGAAAATGTACCCAGTCTCTTAATTTTTTCCCACGAACTTTTTGAAGCCCCTTAGAGGGATGTGTATGTGTGAAAAACTGACTCAGACAATAAACTTGCTCCAGACAGTATACTTGGTCTCACCTTGCCCAGGAATAACATGAAGTCCCCCACTGTGTTGATGGCAGCCACTCGCAGGGCATTCTCTACCAGAATGACAAAGGCATCCTTTGCTGAGGTGCAGAAGTTGGTGCTGTTGATAGCTGTGGCTGTGTATGCATTCTGGACAAAGGCAAAAACAGTATTTTTATCAATAAACTAAACCTTACTTTGCTAAGATATAAACCAAGTGTTTTTAAAGCTTAGCTTTAAAAATATTTCACAAAATTAAGGCTTTAATGACATACAGACTGATTACGAGCACAGGGAAATATGAAACATTAAAAAACAAAGAAATCTTTCCAGATGGTTTCATTTTTGTCCTCTAAAAACATTTTTATTAACACATACACAAATCTAACATCTATTAAATTCTTCTCAATCTAAGTAAAGCAGACATGTTTTAATGTCTGCTTAGATTCTTGGGTTCATGACCATGATTATTCGCTGTAAGCATTTCAGGGGCTTTATTATCTGCAATATCCACTCTCCTCCTTCGTGGTTTCCTCCATGCTGTCACTTCTCCCAGCTCTTGTAGTATACAGCTGCTTGTTGCCTGGCATTTTACACCCCTCTCCCTCCTGGGAAAAGGAACTCAACTCTCTTGAGAAAACAGCTTTTCCCCACTAGTCTGCACGGGGCTGACACTTCTTTCAGCTCTGGAGGGTGGGTCTTCACCAATGAAAGCCAATCAGTATGCTCTACGAACCTAGCCACAATAATTGGTTCTGAGATTGGAACATAAATCTGTGAGAGCCAAAGAAAGTAAAAACCACGTTCTTGGAGGCCTCTGGGAAAAAAGAGGCTTTCTTTCTCTTCCACAGAGGCTCCTGAAAGGTGTGAGGGTAGGAATGGCCTCAGCTGTCTTGCTAACATTATGGAAAGAGCTTCTAGAGTTTACAATGTGAAAGAAATGCGGCCAACACAATGGAAGTTAGTGCAGAGAGAAATAAGGTACTTGGTGACAGTGTTTACGTCACTGGAAACTAGCCAGATATCTGGAGTTCCCAGCAATATGAGCTAATAAATTGCTAATAATTCCCCACTCCCATTCCCCACCTCCTTTCCTCTCTCTCCCTGCCTTGTTTAGGCCAGTCTGAGATGGGCTTTCTGTTCCTTGTAATACTGACTCCCACTTTCATACAGTGACACATGTGCCTGCTGAACCATTTCCTCTTTGAACCATTATCACAAACCTTCCCCTTTCTTTTACACCACATTGCAGAACAGCACTGGTGTTTTCTGAGAAATGCAAATGAGTATTATAATATCAAATATGCCTGAGTCTTAAGAAGGAAAAAAATAAATGGAATTTGTAATGAAAACATTTTGTCCCACCTAAAGAATTTTGGGTTTAGTGTTGATTTAAATTGTTAGTGGGCCCAAAATGTTGTAATTGCTAGAAAACTGCTTCATACAGAGGGCTTTACTTTTAACTGTGTTGTCTATAAAACTTAAAATTGAGCTCAAGAAAGATAGTCTTTAATTTGTGAACAATCTAACAATATGCTTGTCAGTTATTAGGATACTGGTATGGAGATGAGATTTGAGTTATCAAGGATTTAATTTGGCATTACATGATTAAATTCACTGATTAAAATGCAGAGTCAAGGAAAGTATTATTCTGAGTGGATCACTAACTGTTTCTTGAACTCTTTTCAGTATGGAGCCGTAGGAAATCATGGTTCTCTTTGATGATAAAGGATGATTTTGACATATGGAATTCGATCATACGAATCTGGGTGACTTCCTATAAGAATATATGACTATCTGATATTTGCATGATTTTTTATCTCAAAAGTTAATATATAAACTATTTTAAAGAAATCATATTCTCAAGTTTTCTGATTGCAGTCATTTGTTCTTGCTGCCTTATATTGTTACCTGTCAGTGTTTCTCATCACTTAAAAGCTAGCATGCACCAAAGAGTTAACTACCTAACTGAAGGGCTCCACAGATTTTCACCTTTTACAAAAGCTTCTTTTGAAAAATTCTGTCAATTGCCTGAATGAAGTAAAAATAAACTACACTTGTGATCTTGTGTAACAGTAACCCTGTTGAAAAAAAGATGGAAAACCATCCCAGCCAGACCTATTCTCAAAGAACTGGTTCTTAGTTCTCAGTAGTTCCCTGAGTATTCACAATACCCACTGAACAATTTATTCTAGAACATGGATGGTCATACTATCACCAACAGGCTATATCTGACCTGCTGATTTTGTTCATAAATAAAGTTTTACTGGATCACAGCCATGCTCATCTGTCTATGGCACAATAGACAGTGACAGTGGAACAGAGCAGTTGAAACAGAGTGAGTATATGGCCCCCAAAGCCAAATATATTTAGTCTTCATGCCTTTACAGAAAAAAATCTATTGGACATTGTTTTACAGAACCAATACCAACCTCATTTACAATCTATGGAACCCTCCTATTCTTCTCTTTTTTCTTTGTCTTTCTTCCTTCCCTCCTTCCTTCCTTTCTTCATCCCTCCCTTCCTCCCTCCCTCCCTTTCTCTCTCCTTCTTCCTTCCTTTTTCTCTTCTCCCTCCCTCCCTCCCTCTCTTCCTCCCTCCCTCTTCTTTTTTAAGATTTACTTTATCTACTTGAAAGAATGACAGGGAGAGAGGGAGTGAGAGAGAAAGAGAACTTCCATCCACTGGTTTACTCCCCATATGGCCAAAACAGTCAGGGCTGGGCCAGGCTAAAGCCAGGAGCCAGCAACTCATCTAGGTTTCCCGCATGGGTAACAGGGGCCCAACTACCTGGACCATCATTTGCTCCTCCCACATGCATTAACAGGGAGCTGGATGGGAAGTGGACCAGCTGGGACTTGGACTGGAGCTCATATGGGATGCAGGTATTGGAGGGGGCAGCTTAACTCACTGTGCCACAGTGGTGGCCCCAGAACCCATATTCTTATCTTTTTTTTAAATACAAACCACATTTGCTCATTTCAAGTTTCAATAACTTCCTCTACAATTTCCAATCTTTCAGCATCTTTCACTGTAATTCTTCAGTTAAACAATTTAATTAGAAACAGCCTTCAGTCATCTGGGGTAAAACTCCTCTGTGGAGAAATACCATATTTCCCATATTCTAAGACATGAATATATGACAAGAATAATCAACCAATTAATGAATACTAGGTTTTCAAAGAAAAATACCTTACAATATTAAATATATCTACTAATTATAAGATGTCTCCTGATATTAAAAAGCATTCTAATATCTAGGATCATGGAAACTAGACAACTCATTTAAATCAACTAGGTGGGGCCAGCGCTGTGGTGCAGCAGGTTAACGCCCTGGCCTGAAGCACCGGCATCCCATATGGGTGCCAGTTCGAGACCCGGTTGCTCCACTTCCGATCCAGCTCTCTGCTATGGCCTAGGAAAGCAGCAGAGGATGGCCCAGGTCCTTGGGCCCCTGCACCTATCTGGGAGACCCAGAAGAGGCTCCTGGCTCCTGGCTTCAGATTGACACAGTTCCGGCCGTTGCGGTCAATTAGGTAGTGAACCATTGGTTCGAAGACTCTCTGCCTCTCCTCTCCGTGTAACTCTGATTTTCAAATAAATAAATAAATCTTTTAAAAATATCCTATCCTTTTCAAAAGGTCCTATCTTATGTCCATCCTCATCTCTATGAGAACTCACTCTTAGCTATGCTATTCTATCCTTTTTGATTTGTCCATGAGTTTCCTTGGAGGAGACAGAAGCAGGAGAGAGTCTACGTGCCCCCTATTCTGTTTCCTTTGTTATAATCAGACCAGCTGACTCCAGCAGAGGGTCAAACACTCCCAAGCTACTATAAACGCTCTTTTGTTTTCCCCCGTAATTTTCTCTTCTTTTTTCTTTTCCTTTTTGACATGCAGAGTTAGACAGTGAGAGAGAAAGAGAGAGAGAGAGAAAGAAAGGTCTTCCTTTTCCATTGGTTCACCCCCTAAATGGCAGCCACGGCTGGTGTGCTGCGGCTGGCGCGCTGTACCGATCCGAAGCCAGGAGCCAGACACTTCCTTCTGGTCTCCCATGCGGGTGCAGGGCCCAAGGACCTGGGCCATCCTCCACTGCACTCCCGGGCCACAGCAGAGAGCTGAACTGGAAGAGCAGCAACTGGGACAGAATCCGGCACCCCAACCGGGACTAGAACCCTGGGTGCCGGCGCAGCAGGCGGAGGATTAGCCAAGTGAGCCGTGGTGCCGGCCTTCCTCCGTAATTTTCAAAGCTTTGGTTCATCTGAGAATGATCACTCCTTCTCTGTTGTTTCTTTCCTGTCACCCCACCCTGGCCTATTCAGCAGACAAAGAAGGAAGCAGCAATTCCTTTTCTCCACCCCTCGGTTCCAGGGGAGGATATACTTGTAGAAACTTAGCCTTCTTGTCATTATTCATCTGTTTAACTCCTTTGTATGCAACCTAATTGAAAAAAAAAAAAGAAGTAAGCTGATATTTCACGAACTCTTTCACCCACTTCCAAGGCAGAAAAATGAACTGCATGAGGTACACAAAGGTCAAGATGACCTCTTCAGGAAGAAAATGTGTTGCAAATCTCACAGGCCACAGAAATTTCAGTTTCAATACCTCCTAGTCTTAAAAGGATTCGTCCTAAGGTTTTGAAGAAGTTCTGATTCCTTTGTGGTTTTCCTTGATAACTGTTCTCTGAGCTTTAAGCAGACTACATGAGAATTTTGCAATCCACCCACCTTCTTTTCAGACAACTTTTTTTTTTATCCTGAGTTAAACTGCCCACAGAGAGGCATCACTAATTAACATTTAGCCTTTACCTAACATCTGCTCAGGTGGGACTCAGGCTTGACACCATTTAACTCCCAGAAGCAGGATAATGGATGATCACAATCCAGGGATCTTTAGAAGGATGACTGTTAGCTCAAGTGATCCATGGCAGCCCTTTTGTGTGACAGGATGTAGTACTGATTATGTGGACAAAAATATATTAGGGTCACCATGCAGGTAAGCAGGCCTGCATAGCCATCTGTCCCAAAGCACAGCTTTCACATGTTTACACATTCTTTTCTTCCTTCACTGAAGAAGCTAGACATTCCTTTAAAGTTTAAAATTTCATATAATGGCTCAGTAGGAGCAAACCAGACAGCAGTGATAGGAAAAGAACAGGATGTGTGCAATTCTATGTGTGGATCCTTATAAATTAATAAGGCAAAAGGCAATTATAATTATTCTTATTTAGGATGAGGGATGGAAGGGGGATGCTACGGTCTGAATGTTTGTGTCTCCCCCATCCCTTAAAATTCATATGTTGGGGCCGGTGCCGTGGCTCAGTTGGCTAATCCTCCACCTGCAGCGCTGGCAACCCATATGGGTGCTGGGTTCTAGTCCCGGTTGCTCCTCCTCCAGTCCAGCTCACTGCTGTGGCCCGGGAGGGCAGTGGAGGATGGCCCAAGTGCTTGGGCCCCTGCACCCACATGGGAGACCGGGAGGAAGCACCTGGCTCCTGGCTTTGGATTGGCGCAGCTCTAGCCATAGCGGCCATTTATGGAGTGAACCAACGGAAGGAAGACCTTTCTCTCTGTCTCTCTCTCTCACTGTCTATAACTCTACCTGTCAAATAAAAAAAAACAAAATTCATATGTTAAAACTTGATCCCAGGAGCCAGCATTACGGTGTAGCAGGTTATGGCAGGTAAAGCTGCCACCTTGATGCAGGCATCCCATATGGGCACTGGTTTGTGTCCAGGATGCTCCACTTCCAATTCAGCTCCCTGCTAATGACCTATGAAGAGCAGTGGAAGATGACCCAAATGTCTTGGCCCCTGTCATCCATGTGTGAGACCATGATGAGTCTCCTGGCCCCTGGCTTCAGCCTGACCTAGCACTGGCCATTGCAGCCATCTGGGGAGGAAAGCAGTGGGTAGAAAATCTCTCTATCTCTCCCTCTCTCTCTGTAACTCTTTCAAATAATAAATAAATCTAAAAATAAAAAATAAAATAAATAAAATAAAAACTTAACCACAAAAGTAATGGCATTAGGAATGGGGCTTTTTGGAAGGAGCTGTGTGCTTACAAAGAGCTCCAGAGAGCTCTTGTGTCTTCCACTCTGTGAGGACGTGGTTGGAAGGTGCCAGCTCTGAACCAGGAAATGGGCCCTTACAAGACACTGAATTTGTTGGTGCCTTGAGCTCAGACTTCCCAGACTCCAGAGCCACGAGGAAACATTTCTCTAATTTATAAGTCCCAGTTCACAGTTTTTTCTTACAGTGGCCCAAATGGACTAAAAGAACACAATATCAAACCCATATCATAGGTTTCATCCTGTTTTATTCTAAATCCTTAGACTTTTAAAAATTTTCAAGAATTAAAAGTACTATGTAAATATTAATTTAAATGGACATTCCCTGAAATAATTTCTTGTCTTTACTTATAGCATAAAACATGAAAGTTCAAGATATTTGCATATTCTTTATAATAAACTATGCTTTTGTTTTCTTTATGCTATACAAAAATATATATATTTCTATATATAAACTATATACAAAAAATATGGGAGGCAGTGTGATATACTGGAAAAAGCCAGAAAAACTTCCTCTACCCGTGGGTCACATGATTGCCACAAGACACCAGTCTCAATTTTCTCATCCATAAAACAGGAAGTAATGCTTTCTTTGCTGAATGAAACTGATGAAGTGTTTAGTGTAGTAGCTACCAAAAATTATTCTTTATAAAGTGCCTATTCACACTGCCGAGAGGAAAGCTCTATAATGTTAACGGCTTATCAGTCAGAGCAGATATCCTCCAATATTAAATGTATGATCTCCAAACACTGCCAAAGTAAAACAGGGCCTGAGAAATGAATAACCAATGGGAAATGTATTCTGGTTGCAACAATCTTTTCAAAACCTTAACATTTTAAAGTAAAATTAAATTGACATTTCACAGCAGAAGAAAGGCTAGATCAAGCACTAACCAATCTTGACAAATGACTAAATCCTAGACAAATGTAAGCACTAAAAAATGGCAAAAGGATCAAAAGAAAATATAACAGGGTGACTGTTCTGGAGGTGGGAAAATCCTTTCTAAGCATAAAAGCCAAGTAAGAAACCCTAACACTATAAAAGACTTGACAGGAGAAAAATTTAAAAGTGACATATGTTTAAAATTTTGTTAAAAACTAACTGTGGACATTAGAATAAGAACCACCACTCACAGAAGTCTTATTGTACTCTAAGCACATGTTCAGAGCATTGAAGATATAATTCTTCTTTATCCTCCAAATAATAAGCACTACAGACAATTATTATCTCCATTTCACAGATGAGGTTTATATATTATCAGATATTATGACAATGAAATAAAATATTACAGACTTTTTCTCAAAGCTAATAATAAATATTTTAATAACTATTATGTTAGCATGCTGAGATTATGGGGTAATATTTTGTTCTGGTCTTGGTTTTCTAAACTCTTCTTTACTATTTTATATTATGTTTATTTTGAAAGAAAACCAATAGATGTTTTTAGAATTACTTTCTGGATTTTGTCACTGCTCTCTTATCTTACAGTAAAACATTGGCAGTCTGTTTACTAATAAAAAAAAATTGAGGTGAAAGAGTTATAACAACACATAGACTAGGTACTTACCAAGACCCAGGCACGGTAAGAATTGATTTCCCTGAATTATACTTTACCATTATCTAAAGCCTCTGTGGATAGGCATATTTTTCTCCACTTATTGAAGGAGAAAATTTAGACTCAGAGGTCTCACTGAACTTGCCAAAGCATTGCATTGTTGAGATTAAAATGCAGTGTCGACATCTGGGCTCTCTTCACTGCACATCCCCTCAATTACACCGCACATCCCCTCAATTATACATTTTACCTTTTCTAACGCTATATAAAAAGGTGGACTCAATGCGATGTTTATGGGGAAAAAGAACTTCATATTCAGAAGGAGATGACTAATAATAGAGATAAAGGGAAGCTGACTTTGTTATCCGAGCACCAGCTATGTCTGGATCACTAGTGGGGCACTAAGCTCAGAGCTGCCGATTATATCCAGTAGTACTAAGAGCAGAGCCCTCCATGCACCAACAGCTCCTGATCTTATCCTATTGTTTTTAGAATTTTAGAGGCAGAGGCTCTGGAGGTTATCTATACAGCATGGCCATGAAGACCATCATCTTCAAACAGATTGGTACCCACCCAGCTCTGAAACATCTTGTAGGAAGGGGGTTTATTTTATTTATTTATTTTTTAAAGATTCATTTATTTATTTCAAAGGCAGAGTTACAGAGAGGCAGAGGCAGAGAGAGAGCGAGAGGTCTTCTATCCGCTGGTTCACTCCCCAGATGACCGTGACGGCCAGAGCTGTGCTGATCCGAAGCCAGGAGCCGGGAGCTTCTTCCCGGTCCCCCATGTGGGTAAAGGGGCCCAAGGACCTGGGCCATCTTCTACTGCTTTTCCAGGCCACAGCAGAGAGCTAAATAAGAAATGGAGCAGCTAGGACTCTAACTGGTGCCCATATAGGAAGCCAGCACTAGCGTAGGGGGTTTAAACAAGCCCCAGGAAGGGGGTTTAAACAATTCCACTGGCAACCAATTCTTATATTCAATCTATCATGACAGGATATATTGTAATACCTGTAATACGTTGACCTTGTTTCAAACAAAGCATTCCCTATAAGCACGGAACATGAAGTACAACAGTTGATCAGATCCCATGTGTACTTCATATTCCCAAAGAGAAATACTAAGTATGAGTTTGGAATCCCTTTTCTAAACCTTTGCTCAAATGTTTGGATTTATCACTATTTTAATGTTCCTTGAAACCTCAAACATCATGTCTATAAAATGAAGATCCAAAACAGACAAGACAAAAAACCTGCATAAGTATGACCATATGCTGGTATTAAATCACTGACTAATGTTTAGCTTGGGATACACTGAAAATCTTGTATTTTTTCCCCTGGTTAATGACTATCTTGACATCACATGGTTTGTTTTCTTCCTTCAGTGTAACTGCACACCTATTTTTTGAGATTCTTGCTTAAAGTTTAATATGACCCTGTTGGTCTTTATGAACCTAAATATTCATTGATGTATCTAATAATTCATTCAGAAAGCATCTAAAGACTACATATTATTTACCAAGCACTGCAGTTTCTAGGGAGACAAAGAAAAATAGGATAAAATTCCCATATTTAAGGAGGTAGAAATCGAAAGATGAAGATAAAGAAGTAAACTGACAATTTCATTACAGTGTTCTGTGTTTTCACAAAGGTATGAACTAGTGTCATGGAAGCTCAGAGGAGGGGCTGGGGTGATGGAGGGAAGGCTTCTTGGAGGTGATGCTCAAGGAAGAATCATTAAGGCTCAGTAGGAGACAATCAAGTGTTAGTAGGATGTCATTTCTGGCACTGGCATTTGGCTAACTGCAAAAGCAAAAGGTATGGGAAAAGGGTAGCAGGCACAGACACCAGAGAGTTGGGCTTATCAAACTGTTCTGAAGATAAGCCACTTAGATGTAATGATGATGACCTTTAAAGTATCAATCAACTTTTTGATAAGGTTTCTTGGCTCCAAACCAAATATAATCTTTCAAGTTCTCATGGCTCTTACTAATTACTTTAATAATGAGCTTCAAAACAACATATACATCCACAGACAGTATTACAATCACTAAGAACGTTCTTTTGCTAATGAAACATACCACTTTTGCATATTAACCATAGAGTCCAATAAGTATGGGCATGCTCAGTACCACAGCTACAGGACTATCAGCCTTTGACTATCCTGGTTGTGGATGGAAAATGCAGTGCTTAGAGGTAAATGGTGAGAAAGTAAATCACTTAGAGATAAATGGTGAGAAACTCAATTTTGTCTTGGCCTTTTAGATGAGGGCATCAATACATTAGGATTGATTTTCAGGGAATGGAAAAGTAGTTAAAGAAAAAAAGATGAGAACAGCGCTCCATAGCAAGTCCTCCATGCTCGAATACAGAGACAGAGCACTATCCCACTACCCCATTCAACCTGAGAAACAGCATTTCCTTGACAATATTTCTCAGGCCAGTATCATAGGGTTCAGCAGTTCCCCCCCAAAAAAATAAATAAATAAAAAAAAATTGGTACAACAGCTTTCATACAACATTTAAACTAATTTAAAAAATAGCTAGAGTAGGGGGAGGAGGCAAGATGGCGGAATAGGAAGGGAGCACACTGATAGTCCGGGGAGAGATAGTTTAATAAAAGTGGAGATACTGCAGGTTCAAGGAAGAGGAGGGGAGGAAACAGCAGAAGAAACTCTTCCGGAACGCGTGATTCACAGCGGACCTGCGTGGAGAGCGTGGGAGCCCACAGTTCGGGACACCAGCGGCAGACTCAACACACCAGCGCTGGAACGCAAGGTGAGCTGAACCTCAATAGCCCGAGACACCGGCAGGCAAGCGGAGAGAGGAGACTAGAGGGAATGACCCCCGGGAGGGTGGGGGGGTGGAAGTTCACCAGGCTAACTGGAAGAGAGAGAGAGAGAAAAAAAAAAAGGTGACTGGTACGGACACGGGTTTCTCTCTCTCCGCTCACCTCTCAAGGGCGAGCAAGACAAAGAGCAGGCGCCATCTTGGACATACGTCATAAGCAGAGCGACCTCAGGTCTGCACCGGCCCTGAGCCTAGCAGAAAAACCTGACTCTGGGCGGGGCGAATTAACAGGAGATTAGGACTTAGTAAATTTGTGGTGCTACTGAACTGAGACTGTGAAAAAAGAGACGGTGGGGGAGAGAACTCACGGAATTCTCGTGAGCACTCTCCAGAGACGCTACAATTCTGTAACTTTGGCAACCCAGTGGGAGACTGAAGGAGAATTTGAGCCCACTCTGAGGGCCGAACAGATTCCCTGTGGGGTCCTTGGGAAAGAGCTTCTGATCTCTGGCTCCTGTGGGTATATCATTTGCCTGCTAACTACCTCCAACTTCGTTCAGCTGTGCAGAATTACTTCCCTTTTGAATCAAAAAAAAAAGAAAGAGAGAGAGAGAGAGAGATTTACCATGCCTAACCTGGGAGTGTCACCTTTGGCACACCAAACAGAGCTCTCAGGCCACACCCATCTCAAGCCCTAAGGCTCCATCAAAAACAGATAGTCCACTTAATCTAGAGTCATAGTATAACAAGAAAAAGCACCACAGTGAAGAAACCAAATATTTCCAATATGCCAAATAACAAACGCAAAAACCGAGGTAATAAAAACAAGGAAGTCACCATGACGCCCTCAAATGAAAAAGACACCCCAATCCAAGATTATGAAGATGATGACATAGAAGAAATGCAGAAGCAGATCTCAAAAAATTGATAAGAACATTAAGAAGTTCTCAAAAACAAATTCTTGAACTACAGAAATCCTTAATGGACAAGATAGAACATCTCTCTCGTGAAAATGAAATATTAAGGAGGAATCAAAATGAAACGAAACAACTAGTACAACAGGAAACTGGGATAGTGACTGAAGTGAAGAATTCAATAGATCAAATGAAAAACACAATAGAGAGCCTTACAAACAGAATGGGTGAAGCAGAAGAGAGAATATCGGACTTAGAAGACAGAGAACAGGAAAGGATACAGTCAGACCAAAGAAAAGAAGAGGAAATTAGAAATCTAAAACATATTGTCGGGAATCTTCAGGATACTACTAAAAAACCCAACATTCGGGTTCTAGGAGTTCCTGAAGGCATGGAGAGGGAGAAAGGATTAGAAGGCCTTTTTAGTGAGATATTAGCAGAAAATTTCCCAGGTTTGGAGAAGGACAGAGAAATCCTAGTACAGGAAGCTCACAGAACCCCTAATAAACACGACCAAAAGAGATCCTCACCACGACACGTTGTAATTAAACTCTCCACAGTGAAACATAAAGAAAAGATCCTAAAATGTGCAAGAGAGAAACGTCAGATTACTCTCAGAGGATCTCCAATCAGACTCACAGCTGACTTCTCATCAGAAACTCTACAAGCTAGGAGGGAATGGCGAGATATAGCCCAGGTACTAAGAGAGAACAACTGCCAGCCCAGAATATTATATCCTGCAAAGCTATCATTTGTGAATGAAGGTGAAATAAAGACTTTTCATAGCAAACAGAAATTGAAAGAATTTGTTGCCACTCGTCCAGCGCTGCAAAAGATGCTTAAAGATGTGTTACACACAGAAACACAGAAACACGGTCATCAATATGAAAGAAGGTAAAGGAAGGAAACCAAGGAAGGAAAGCTCACAGCAAAAGATCACAGGGAATTCAAAGCATATATTAGAACTTATCTTTGGCAAATGGCAGGGCAAAGTTACCACTTATCATTAGTCACATTGAACGTGAATGGCCTGAACTGTCCAGTTAAAAGACACCGATTGGCTGATTGGGTTAAGGAACAAAACCCATCTATTTGCTGCTTACAAGAAACACATCTTTCCAACAAAGATCCATACAGACTGAAAGTGAAAGGCTGGAAAAAGATATACCATGCCAACAGAAATGAAAAAAGAGCGGGCGTAGCCATCTTAATTTCAGACACCATAAACTTTACCACAAAAACCGTTAAGAGAGACAAAGAGGGACACTACATAATGATTAAGGGATCAATTCAACAGGAAGATATAACAATTATCAATGTATATGCACCTAACTACAGGGCACTGGTTTATCTAAAAGATTTGTTAACGGACTTAAAGGGAGACTTAGACCCCAATACAATAGTACTGGGGGACTTCAATACTCCACTCTCAGAAATAGACAGATCAATAGGACAGAAGATCAACAAGGAGACAGTAGATTTGAACGACACTATAGCCCAAATGGATCTAACATATATACAGAACTTTCAATCCTACAGCTAAAGATTTTACATTCTTCTCAGCAGTACATGGAACCTTCTCTAGGATTGACCACATACTAGGCCATAAAGCAAGTCTCAGCAAATTCAAAAGAATTAGAATCATACCATGCAGCTTCTCAGACCATAAAGGAATGAAATTGGAAATTAGCAACTCAGGAATCCCTAGAGCATATGCAAACACATGGAGATTGAACAACATGCTCCTGAATGAACAATGGGTCATAGAAGAAATCAAAAGAGAAATCAAAAACTTTCTGGAAGTAAATGAGGATAACAGCACAACATACCAAAACTTATGGGACGCAGCAAAAGCAGTGTTAAGAGGAAAGTTTATATCAATAGGTGCCTACATCAAGAAATTGGAAAGGCACCAAATAGATGAGCTTTCAATTCACCTCAAGGATCTAGAAAACCTACAGCAAACCAGACCCAAATCTAGTAGGAGAAGAGAAATAATTAAAATCAGAGAAGAAATCAACAGGATTGAATCCAAAAAAACATTCCAAAAAATCAGCCAAATGAGGAGGTGGTTTTTTGAAAAAATAAACAAAATTGACACCCCATTGGCCCAACTAACTAAAAAAAGAAGAGAAAAGACCCAAATCAATAAAATCAGAGATGAAAAAGGAAATGTAACAACAGACACCACAGAAATAAAAAGAATCATCAGAAATTACTACAAGGACTTGTATGCCAGCAAACAGGGAAACCTATCAGAAATGGATAGATTCCTGGACACATGCAACCTACCTAAATTGAACCAGGAAGACATCGAAAACCTAAACAGACCCATAACTGAGACAGAAATTGAAACAGCAATAAAGGCCCTCCCAACAAAGAAAAGCCCAGGACCAGATGGATTCACTGCTGAATTCTACCAGACATTTAAAGAAGAACTAACTCCAATTCTTCTCAAACTATTCAGAACAATCGAAGAAGAGGGAATCCTCCCAAATTCTTTCTATGAAGCCAGCATCACCTTAATTCCTAAGCCGGAAAAAGATGCAGCACTGAAAGAGAATTACAGACCAATATCCCTGATGAACATAGATGCAAAAATCCTCAATAAAATTCTCGCCAATAGAATGCAACAACACATCAGAAAGATCATCCACCCAGACCAAGTGGGATTTATCCCTGGTATGCAGGGATGGTTTAATGTGCGCAAGACAATCAATGTGATTCACCACATTAACAGACTGCAGAAGAAAAACCATATGATTATCTCAATAGATGCCGAGAAAGCATTTGATAAAATACAACACCCGTTCATGATGAAAACTCTAAGCAAACTGGGTTTGGAAGGAACATTCCTCAATACAATCAAAGCAATCTATGAAAAACCCACAGCCAACATCCTATTGAATGGGGAAAAGTTGGAAGCATTTCCACTGAGATCTGGTACCAGACAGGGATGTCCACTCTCACCACTGCTATTCAATATAGTTCTGGAGGTTCTAGCCAGAGCTATTAGGCAAGAAAAAGAAATTAAAGGGATACAAATTGGGAAGGAAGAACTCAAACTATCCCTCTTTGCAGATGACATGATTCTTTATTTAGGGGACCCAAAGAACTCTACCAAGAGACTATTGGAACTCATAGAAGAGTTTGGCAAAGTAGCAGGGTATAAAATCAATGCACAAAAATCAACAGCCTTTGTATACACAGACAATGCCATGGCTGAGGAAGAACTTCTAAGATCAATCCCATTCACAATAGCTACAAAAACAATCAAATACCTTGGAATAAACTTAACCAAGGACGTTAAAGATCTCTACGATGAAAATTACAACACCTTAAAGAAAGAAATAGAAGAGGATACCAAGAAATGGAAAAATCTTCCATGCTCATGGATTGGAAGAATCAATATCATCAAAATGTCCATTCTCCCAAAAGCAATTTATAAATTCAATGCAATACCAATCAAGATACCGAAGACCTTCTTCTCAGATCTGGAAAAAATGGTGTTGAAATTTATATGGAGGCACAAGAGACCTCGAATAGCTAAAGCAATCTTGTACAACAAAAACAAAGCCGGAGGCATCACAATACCAGATTTCAGGACATACTACAGGGCAGTTGTAATCAAAACAGCATGGTACTGGTACAGAAACAGATGGATAGACCAATGGAACAGAATTGAAACACCAGAAATCAATCCAAACATCTACAGCCAACTTATATTTGATCAAGGATCTAAAACTAATTCCTGGAGCAAGGACAGTCTATTCAATAAATGGTGCTGGGAAAATTGGATTTCCACGTGCAGAATCATGAAGCAAGACCCCTACCTTACACCTTACACAAAAATCCACTCAACATGGATTAAAGACCTAAATCTACGACCTGACACCATCAAGTTACTAGAGAACATTGGAGAAACCCTTCAAGATATTGGCACAGGCAAAGAATTTCTGGAAAAGACCCGGGAGGCACAGGCAGTCAAAGCCAAAATCAACTATTGGGATTGCATCAAATTGAGAAGTTTCTGTACTGCAAAAGAAACAGTCAGGAGAGTGAAGAGACAACCGACAGAATGGGAAAAAATATTTGCAAACTATGCAACAGATAAAGGGTTAATAACCAGAATCTACAAAGAGATCAAGAAACTCCACAAAAACAAAACAAACAACCCACTTAAGAGATGGGCCAAGGACCTCAATAGACATTTTTCAAAAGAGGAAATCCAAATGGCCAACAGGCACATGAAAAAATGTTCCAGGTCATTAGCAATCAGGGAAATGCAAATCAAAACCACAATGAGGTTTCACCTCACCCCAGTTAGAATGGCTCACATACAGAAATCTACCAACAACAGATGCTGGTGAGGATGTGGGGAAAAAGGGATACTAACCCACTGTTGGTGGGAATGCAAACTGGTCAAGCCACTATGGAAGTCAGTCTGGAGATTCCTCAGAAACCTGAAGATAACCCTACTGTTCGACCCAGCCATCCCACTCCTTGGAATTTACCCAAAGGAATTTAAATTGGCAAACAAAAAAGCGGTCTGCACCCTAATGTTTATTGCAGCTCAATTCACAATAGCTAAGACCTGGAACCAACCTAAATGCCCATCAACGGTAGACTGGATAAAGAAATTATGGGATATGTACTCTTTAGAATACTATACCGCAGTAAGAAACAATGAAATCCAGTCATTTGCAACAAAATGGAGGAATCTGGAACACATCATGCTGAGTGAAATAAGCCAGTCCCAAAGGGACAAATACCATATGTTCTCCCTGATCAGTGACAACTGACTGAACACCAAAAAGGAAACCTGTTGAAGTGAAATGGACACTATGGGAAATGGTGACTTGATCAGCATAGCCCTGACTGTTAATGAACAACTTAATACATTATCCCTCTTAGTAGTTTTTTTTGTCTGTTCTACTTAATATGACTGGTTTAATTCTGTAATTAATACACAGTTATTCCTAAGTGTTGAAAATTAACTGAAATGTGATCCCTGTTAAACATAAGAGTGGGAAAAAGAGAGGGAAGAGATGTACAATTTGGGACATGCTCAAGCTGACTTGCCCCAAATGGTAGAGTTAGAAACATAGCAGGGGATTCCAATTCAATCCCATCAAGGTGGCATGCACCAATGCCATCTCACTAGTCCAAGTGATCAATTTCAGTTCACAATTGATCATAATGAAAGGACTAAGAGTCAAAGGGAGCACATAAACAAGTCTAGTACCTGCTAACACTAACCGATAGAATAAATAAAGGGGAGAGTGATCCAACATGGGAAGTGAGATACTCAGCAGACTCATAGAATGGCAGATGTCCTAAATAGCACTCTGGCCTCAGAATCAGCCCTAAAGGCATTCAGATCTGGCTGAAAAGCCCATGAGAGTATTTCAGGCATGGAAAGCCAAGACACTCTGGCAAAAGATCTCTGTGAGTAAGATCCCAGTGGAAAGAACAGGTCTTCAAAGAAGGAGGTACCTTTCTCTGAAGGGAGGAGAGAACCTCCACTTTGACTATGACCTTGTCTAAACAAGATAAGAATCGGAGAACTCAGAGGGCTTCCATAGCCTTGGAAACTCATGACTGGAGCATAGGGAGATTACTGATGCCATAGACAGGAGTGTCAATTGGTAAAGTCAACAACAGGAGTCACTGTGCACTTACTCCTCATGTAGGATCTCTGTCCTTAATGTGCTGTGCATTGAGATTTAATGCTATAACGAGTACTCAAACAATATATTTCACTTTGTGTTTCTATGGGGGTGCAAACTGTTGAAATCTTTACTTAATGCATACTAAACTGATCCTCTGTAAAAAAAAAAAAAAAAGAAATTATCAACTCCCAACTTGACTCTCACTGGGATTAAACATGACAATAGGTCTGATCTGATTTCATCATCATTTAAAAAAATCATCTATTATTTTTCACTTTATGTTTCTGTGTGGGAGCAAACTGTTGAAATCCTTACTTAATGTATACTAAGCTGATCTTCTGTATATTAAGATAATCGAAAATGAATCTTGATGTGAATGGAAGGGGAGAGGGAGTGGGAAAGGGGAGGGTTGTGGGTCGGAGGGATGGTATTGGGGGGAAGCCATTGTAATCCATAAATCGTACTTTGGAAATTTATATTCATTGAATAAAAGTTAAAAAAAAATAGCTAGAGTAGACAGATTCTTAGGGAAATAAAAAAATGAAAGGATATGAATTCAGGGATAAGAGTAAATGTTGGCCGGTGCTGTGGCTCAATAGGCTAATCCTCCGCCTTGTGCCAGCACCCCGGGTTCTAGTCCTGGTTGGGGTGCCGGATTCTGTCCCAGTTACCCCTCTTCCAGGCCAGCTCTCTGCTGTGGCCTGGGAGTGCAGTGGAGGATGGCCCAAGTGCTTGTGCCCTGCACCCCATGGGAGACCAGGAGAAGTACCTGGCTGTGGGGAGCAACTGGGAGCAACTCGGACTAGACTAAGTTACTGGAATTAAGACTTATTCTATGCATCTGCTCTCCCACAATATGGCGCTGGGAGAGGAGGAAACAGCTTCTACACAGCTGCCTCCAGTTCAACCAATAAACAGCAGGACCTGCTCCTGATTGGAGGAGAGCAGCGTACTCGGCGTGTGGGTAGCAGAGTTGGGATTGGTGGAAGAGGACTATAAAGGAGGAGAGAGACAACATGCACCAGGAACATCTAAAAGGAACACCTGAGCAGCCCCCGAGAGAGCCAGCCGGCGGTGTGCCGCTCCCCCGCGGAAGTGGGGAAAGCGGCAGGGGGAACCGCCCTTCCACGGAGGTGGAAGGGACGGTAGCCAACCCGGGAAGAACCAGCAGCAAACCCAGGGAGGGCCGAGCAGACAAAAGAACAGCGCAGGGTCCTGTGTCGTTCCTCCGCGAAGAGGGGGAGCGACACCTGGCTCCTGCCTTCGGATCAGCGTGATGCAGTGCGCCGGCCGTGGTGGCCATTGGAGGGTGAACCAACGGCAAAAGGAAGACCTTTCTCTCTCTCTCACTGTCCACTCTGCCTACCAAAAAAAAAAAGAGTAAAGGTCTTTTTCCTTTTCTTTTTTCTTTTTTTGGACAGGCTTTTGACAGGCAGAGTGGACAGTGAGAGAGAGACAGAGAGAAAGGTCTTCCTTTGCCGTTGGTTCACCCTCCAATGGCCGCCACGGCCGGCGCACCACGCTGATCCAAAGCCAGGAGCCAGGTACTTATCCTGGTCTCCCATGGGGTGCAGGACCCAAGTACTTGGGCCATCCTCCACTGCACTCCCTGGCCACAGCAGAGAGCTGGCCTGGAAGAGGGGCAACCGGGAAAGAATCCGGCACCCCGACCGGGACTAGAACCCGGTGTGCTGGCGCCACAAGGCGGAGGATTAGCCTAGTGAGCCGCGGTGCTGGCAAGAGTAAATGTCTTTCTTGAAATGTGGACCCTAATGAGGTTTTATCCATGTGGTAAAAATAACCATGAGCCTTGGGAAGAACATATATTCATTTAAAAAATGTGACTGAAACAGACATACTTAAGATCAAGGGATAATGTATAATAACCCAAGTAAAACATAATATCTTTCAATTAAATTCAATTTTATCTTGGGAGAAAAAACAAGAAACCTATCTTTGAAAGTGAATGTCAGATTTACCTAAAATTTACTTACCTGATTTAAATAATTTAGGCACTTTTCAAGACACCAAAGGCAACAAATGCAAGACTTCAGCACACATCGTGCACAAGCATTTTCCTGGACAGAATAAAAAAGTTAGATAATTAAAAAAAATTAATTCATATCAAAAACTTCAAACATTAGAAAAATAAAAATTTCAAAACACAACGCTGCTTCAAAGTCTCCGTACCTTTCCTTCTCAGTCAATTCCATATTTATTTAGTACCTCTTACATGTAAGATACAATGAGGTATTACATATAAAAACCAACTAGGAAAAATTACAATCTAGTAAGACAGAAAAATGCTAAATATAAAATAGGTTAGAACTGAAATAGGGTATGGGTTCCAAGAGGAAAGTAGAGCATTAACATGGTGTGAAAGACAGCAGGAATCAGGAAAGGTTTCTGTTTTGGCATTTGAGCTAAAATATGTTGAAAGGCATGCTACATCTACAGTCAAGGGCAGGGAATTCCTTAAATGTTCTGCACGTTAGCCCCTTATAAGATGCATACTATAAAAATATTTTCTCCCATTTTATAAGTTGTTTTTTCACTCTGTTAGTTGTTTGCTTTGCAGGGCTCAAAGGTTTTTAGTTTGATGTAATCACACTTATCCCTGTACTTCTGGGGTCTTATGCAAAAAATCTTTGCCCAGAGCAATGTCATGGAGCATTTCCCCATGTTCTCTTTTGGTAGAGTCAGTCAATGGGTATAAAGTTTCTGCTAGATAAGAGGACCAAGTTCTAGTGTTCTATTGCACAGCAGGGAGGTTATGGTTAATAATGCTATCCTGAACAGTTCAAAGTAGATAGCACAGATAACTTTGAATTATTCTACCACAAATATATGATAAATGTATGAAGTGATGGAAATGTTAAATACCTTGATTTGATCATTACACATTATATATATATATCAAAACATCACACTGCACTTTATAAATAAGCACAATTATTATGTGTCAATGAAAAACAAATTTTTTTTAAAAAAGGATAGAGAATAATATTCCACTGTTTATATCTACCACATTTTCTCTATCCATTCATCTGATGATGGATACCTATGCTGGTTCCAAATTTTGGCTACCGTGAACAGTGCTAGTATAAAAAAGAATGAAATTCTACCATTTGCAGCAAAATGGAAGCAACTGGGGGACATCATATTGAGTGAAATAAGCCAGACCCAGAAAGACAAATACTGCATATTCTCCCACATATATAGCAGCTAAAATTTAACAAATACACAGAAAAGAAAGGAAAAAAAACAAATGTCTGTGTGTATCAATATTGCTGCAAATATAGTTTTGTAAAGCATTGTTTTATAACTTTGTCAAACCAATGGTTAAGAATGCTATACTACTATAGCTTTAATGATCTGTGGTTACTTTCAAATTTACTGCAAATGGGTTAAATGATCATTTTCCATTTAAGTATTGTTTATAGCCATTGTCTGTATTCTCACTAACATAGAGTCTTTTTGCTTTTTTACTTGTTAAACTTCTTATTTGGTGAAATATTAAGCCTTTTTACTATAATGTAATTTTAAAATATGGTATCTCGGCCGGCGCCGTGGCTCACTAGGCTAATCCTCCGCCTTGCGGCGCCGGCACACCGGGTTCTAGTCCCAGTCGGGGCGCCGGATTCTGTCCCGGTTGCCCCCCTTCCAGGCCAGCCCTCTGCTGTGGCCAGGGAGTGCAGTGGAGGATGGCCCAGGTGCTTGGGCCCTGCACCCCATGGGAGACCAGGAAAAGCACCTGGCTCCTGGCTCCTGCGATCGGATCAGCGCGGTGTGCCGGCCGCAGCGCGCCGGCCGCGGCGGCCATTGGAGGGTGAACCAACGGCAAAGGAAGACCTTTCTCTCTGTCTCTCTCTCACTGTCCACTCTGCCTGTCAAAAAAAAAAAAAATGGTATCTCAAAAACTAAAAAACCAAAAAAGAAACAAAAGGAGAAGGTAAAGGGGTGGGAAGGAGAGGGGGAGGGAAGGAGGAAGGGAATAGCATTATGTTCTTAGAATTGTGTCTACTAATCACACTGAATCTGTTACAAGCTAATTAAAAATTTAAAAAATTGAAATTATTGTCAAATGGTTACCATACAAGGCAAAAAAAGAAAAGAAAAGAAAAGGAAAAGAAAAGAGAAGGAAAGAAAAGAAAAGGTTGTAAGGAGGAAGGTATGTGAGTCAACACAGAGGGACACTTATGGCAACCAGTGATTAGATCCGATTTGCCAGAGTATGTAGGGTGCATGAGTGGGAGGCAAGGAAGAAGAACCGGATTCTAATTTTTTGTAAAGAGTTTGAGGAAAACATTCACCATTTTGCATTTCACATCATTGGGTACCTGACTGTATGTACAAGTGCATTTGGAATATGCCTATAGGGAGGGAGTTCTGAAAAGCATTTCCCTTACCTTTCCTTTGAGTTGACTGTGAATGTACATGAGGATCATCCGTGGAATTTTCACTAATGTGATAATGAAAGATCCTTTCGCCACAGTCCCGAGGTGATAACGAATAAGGCGATTCACTGATGCCAAAATAGGTGTAAATGGTAAATTCCTTTTATCTCTATTTAAAAATGATCAAAAAGATCATTAAGAAAAAGCCTATACCAGGATGGAAATACAAGTATGCTTTAGAGTTAATACAGTGAAATATTTAGTTTATTATTATTCTTATCACGACAGAATGTCAAAGTCATATGTAATGAATACTTGGAGAGTTAGGGTACAATCAGAAACTAGAAGCTAAAAGATATTTAATCTAGATCTAGCAACTCATTATAATAACAAACCATCAGGCCAAGAGCTTTTAACGTTTAGTTCTGAAGTTCGCAATGGTGACTCATAACACTTTTCTGTTGATCCAAAGAAATTAAAAAGGCTGGTGGCCATTCGATGGGCATATACATAAAGCAAAGGTCCCTACTAAATACAATTTAAGTCGTATCTTAAACTGCTATTCTGATAAGTTTTTTGAGACAACTGAAGTATAAAGAATAAAATAGTAATTTTCCATTTTTCTACTTCTAGAATTCTCAACAGTAACACCTTGTCGATTATTTTCTTAAAGAAATGAAACTCTTACCAGCCTCAGGTTCATTCCCTTCCCTGCCTCTCTGCACAATCACTTACAAGAACTTGAGTGTTCTGACAAGTACAAACTCTCACCTAGTAAAGTAATATGTTACCACAGCTCCTGCCACAGTCATCTGCTGACATGCTAGAATAAATTCACTGATCCAAATCAGGCCCACCACATGGTACCACCACATGTACTGCAGAGGCCCAGAAATTTTGAACTCCACAAAGCCTTGATCATTCTGAACAGCACTGCCTAGGAAAATACCAAGAAGGGAAAAAAGAAGCACATAAAGTACAAACCGAGAAAAACAGCTATCATAAGAGTAGTCTAATTTTCAATCACAGATCCCTATGCCCAAACCACAAACTTTATGATCTTAGTGCTATTTCATTAAGGGCCAAAAAATCCACTTAAAAAGTTGTGAAATGAAACAGTGTACAATTACACATTTTGATCTCCTCAGAGGCAGTATATAAATCTTTTAGAAGTTGTTCTATTTGAATAAAGTTCTTATTACATTATTTAGCTTAGCCATGGATTTTCAAATACTTCAATAGTTTTTTCAGGTGCTATTTATTTGATAATTACAGATCTAAATCATTAGCAAAGAACACAAGTTAACATTACATTCAATCAGAGACTCTGCTTAAATGGACAGAAGGTATACATAAGTTTACTATCCTTACACTTCTCCTCATGGTTAATTCCATCTAGGCTTACCCTTTGATACTGAATAGGGCTACAAGCCGCTGTGAGAATGTAACTGTGAACTCTATCCTCTCTAGGAGAGTTGGTGAGGTTCAGGTCATTTCCAAACTAGAAAAACTCCAGGAAGCAACTGGATCCTTGGTTCTAACTGGGGTTTGAGGTAACTGCAGACTGACATCACATTCATTACTTCATCTTGAAATGAATCCGAATGTCGGAGTCAGTATAGGAACACACTTCAAATCTTTGATCATCTCAAAATTAGGATGCAATTTCAAGTTTTTCCTGGTCTAGATCCATATTACGAGGGAGTGGGACATTGAAGACTCATTACTACTGTTAGGTTTGATAGCTACTGGACCTCCATCTACCAATGTCTGAAGAATTATATCTGCTGTTTTAAAATATTTGAATGCAAGTCAGATTTATCACCAAGAGAAACAAGGAACACATTTTCTTACCGGTAGTGCCAAGAAAAAGAAGTGTCATGATCCAATATACCCAAAACAAGACAAGAGCAAAGAAAGTCCAAAAGGGTTGGAAGACCAGCAGTGGCAAGTGAATAAAGACCTTGCCAGCCACATGGAACAAGGCAATGGTGAGAGCAACACGTTTGCGCATAACCAACATTATCAGGAACAAGATAACCTGCATGGGAAAAATGGAGAGAAAGGTTTCAGTTACTGTTCTAAATAGTGACATCAGAAACTACAAATGGTAGAAATGTTAAACATAATGTTTCATCCCCAAACCTGGAAGTATTGTCTCTGAATTCCAAAAATACTTTATGAGTTCATAACTCTCTTGCAGTAGCTACAGTTTTCACATGTATATTAGGTGTCCGTTGAAGTAAACATAAAAGGATGTCTCAATTTATTAACACATCCTAGAATTCTTATACTTTTCCTTCACCACTCATTATGAATCAAAATAGGTTATTTATAAGTTGGGATGAGACTATTTGAATATATAAATACTTGCCATTCTGGAAACGGGTGAGAAGAAAGCATTCCATCATCATAAAAGCTTGGGAAATATTTATTGGTATCTCATCTCCCGTATGGGACAAGATCTCTTTGGGGGTGGGGGAATCTATGGCAGATTCACCCTCTGCTTCCTCTCTGTCCCCACTCTATGCTCAGCACCTACCATAGCAAATTATACTTATAGCATGATTTTTTTATTTAATGAATGCATTTTTACATAGATACAACTTTAGGAATATAGTGGTTCTTTCCCCCATGCTCCCCACCCCGCTCCCATCCCACCTCCCATTTCCTCTCCCATATTTTTCTTCATTATGGATCATTTTTAGCATGATTTTATATACAGAGGACCAACTCTGTGCTAATCATAGATTTCAGCAATATGCCCCCATGCTCACACACAACATATAGAGCACAGTTTGGGGAGAGAATTTGTAGTCAATTCTCATATTACAATAGCATGATTATTAAACATTTTTAGAATAATACCTGGCAAATATCTTTTGGCATCAATAATTTTATGGCTTGTTTTTTGTTTTTCATTCTTAATAAGAAGTTTGCAATTGTTCCTAGAAATGCCCTGAGCAGAGAATCTTACCAATATTTAAAAAATAATGCACAATGTTAAAATGTTTGAAAGAAAAATGAGGAAAATAATTAGAAACAACTAAAGGATATATTTCCTTTCCTTTTCTTTTTTATCTATTTTTTAAAAAAGATTTATTTATTTATTTGAAAGGCAGTGTTACAGAGAGGCAGAGGCAGGAGAGAGAGAGGAAGATCTTTCCTCCACTGGTTCACTCCCTAAATGGCTGCAATGGCTGGAGCTGGGCTGATCCAAAGCCAGGAGCCAGGAGCTTCTTCTGGGTGTCCCATGTGGGTACAGGGACCATCTGGGTACTGGGCCATCTACTACTGCTTTCCTAGGCAATATCAGAGAGCTGGATTGGAAGTGGAGCAGCCGGGACTCAAACTGGTGCCCATACGGGTTACCAGTACTGCAGGCAGAGGCTTAACTCATTATGCCACAATGCTGGCCCCAGATTGATATATTTCTTAACATACTTTGGATAGTTAAGAGACCTGTTTCCAAAGAAGTACCAAGAAACATGTTCTTATTAGCAATAATAATCTAACTATTCTATGAGAAAATCTTTCAAAAAGCAGAGAAGATAAAACAAAATGCTGCATCAAATGCACTCACCAATTTGGGTAGCCTTCAGAAGACATTTTTAGTGTTTAGTACACTGTGGGACAGAGATTTTATCTAATGTATAGCAGGGTTAAGAATTCAAAAGCTAGAGGGATGAATTTCTGCTTCATCAATGAAAACACAAGACTGAAAGATAATTTGAGCCTGTACTCACTGTGAATACTGTGGCTGAAATGGCATAGATGAGGAGGGCCCGAAGATTGTCTTCAGCTATCTGAAGCTGTTCAGGAATAACTGTTTCCTTCGGAGACCTTCTTTGCTTTGCATATAGCCACCACAGTACACCTGTGCCACCTGGAGACAAAAAGCAATTATTTTGCAATACTGAGCACATAAAAATAGATAACATAAATTCTTAATTTCTGGACTACACATCAGCACAGGCAGCAATAATGCAGCAACAATCCATTCAGCAGGGAGGTGTGTACCTGTGACTTTTTGTCAGTATTAGGGAAGCCCCAAACACTCCATTATCAACTCCAACAGTAAGCACTTTCCAGCCTTTCCATGTAGCAAATAAACTTCCATAAAATGTATGGATAATTGATTACGAAGCTGAGCCAGAGCCATTAAAAACTGATAATCTGAGAGAAATTGGTAACTCCAGTGCCTAGCTTTGACACAGTCCTGCAGCTGATTTATACAATGCATAAATGAAGATCAAAAGACTCAAGGTGGGAAAACGACAGAAATCCTGACAGTGGTGGCACTAGGATGAACATTTTTATCTCCAACGTTGGTTTAGAGATTCAGAGAATCAGACTGAAGAGAGAGGCAAACATACCTCCATTTAAGAGAGCTGGATTATATACCTTGACTTGATCCATTCAGCAAACTTTTTTTTTTTTTTTTTTTTGACAGGCAGAGTGGACAGTGAGAGAGAGAGAGACAGAGAGAAAGGTCTTCCTTTTGCTGTTGGTTCACCCTCCAATGGCCACCGCGGCCGGCGCGCTGTGGCCGGTGCACCGCACTAATCCAAAGGCAGGAGCCAGGTGCTTATCCTGGTCTCCCATGGGGTGCAGGGCCCAAGCACTTGGGCCATCCTCCACTGCACTCCCTGGCCACAGCAGAGGGCTGGCCTGGAAGAGGGGCAACCGGGACAGAATCCAGCGCCCCAACCGGGACTAGAACCTGGTGTGCTGGTGACGCAAGGCGGAGGATTAGCCTAGTGAGCCGCGGCGCCGGCCATTCAGCAAACATTTTGAGTGCCTATGGCATTTATTATTCTAGCTGAGGATAGAGCAATAAGCAAAAACAAGTCCCTATTCTCACTATTTATGGACCTTAGACAGTAATGAAGAAACAAACAAAAAATATAACAAGAGATCAAGGAAAAAAATACCTTGGTAAGATGGATAGAGTGCTTAGGCTGGGAGAGCACTGAAATTTTATAGGATGGGTAAAGAAGGCCTTCCTAGTGAGATGATATCTGAGCACAAGAATCAAAGACTGAGATACAGTGATCTATGAAAATTCCTAAAATCCCAAAGTGGAACCATACCTAGTTGAGAAAAAGGAGAACACTGTAGCTATAGCAGTGAGCAAGAGGGAAAAGTGAGAAGAGATGTGGGAAGAGGAGAACTGGGGACCAGACCATACTAGAAGGTCTTACTGGCTACAGGAAGGAAATGGAATATTCAGGGTAGAGTTGTGCATATATAGCCAGATACGTAGATAATATAAATGCATAGGAGATTTTAAAAAAAACCCACTAAGTTAAAACCTATGCACATCAACCTGACCTCCATCTGCATTCAAGTAAACAGTGAATGGGGTCAAAAGGAAATATCATACTCTATTTGTTGGCAAAGACCAAGTATAGTTCTGTTGAAGCTAAGCAAACAAATCAAACCAACTAGGAGTTTATGAAAAATATCTAGAGGAAGGGAAAGACTTCCCTTTGAAATTTCAAGGGTACAAGAAAAAGGTTGGAAAAATGTGTCAAATGTCCGAAATGAAAGAAAATATTGTCTCTACAAACAGCAACAAAAAGTCACCAGAGAAAAGCTGAAGCTCAAAGAAAATAGATGGTATAACAATGATGACATCAAGGAGGACACTGTTCACAAAAGCTACAGTAGACATAATTCAAAGTTTTGCTAGAAAATTCCAAAAAATCGAAATCATACCATGCATGTTCTCTGACTACAATGGCATGAAGCTAGAAATCAATAATTCAAGAATCTCTAGAACATATGCAAATACATGTAGACTGAACAACATGCTCCTGATGAACAGTGGGTCATAGAAGAAATCAAAAGAGAAATTAAAAAAATGTCTAGAAAGGAATGAAGATGAAAATACAACATATCAAAACTTATGGGATACAGCAAAAACAGTGTTAAGAGGAAAGTTTATAGCAATTGGTACCTACATCAAGAAATTAGAAAGGCACCAAACAAATGAGCTAGCAATGCGTCTCAATGACTTAGAAAAACAACAAAACAAATGCAAATTTAGCAGGAGAAGAGAAATAATTTTTTAAATTTTTTTTAAACTTTTATTTAGCAAATATAAATTTCCAAAGTACAGTTTATGGATTACAATGGCTTTCCCCCCCATAAATTCCCTCCCACCCGTACCCCTCCCATCTCCTGCTCCCTCTCCCATTCCATTCTTCATCAAGATTCATTTTCAATTATCTTTATATACAGAAGATCGATTTAGTATATATTAAGTAAAGATTTCATCAGTTTGCACCCACACAGAACATAAAGTGTAAAATACTGTTTCAGTACTAGTTAATAGCATTAATTCTCATTGGACAACACATTAAGGACAGAGATCCCAAATGAGGAGTAAGTACACAGTGACTCCTGTTGTTGACTTAACAATTTGACACTCTTGTTTATGGCGTCAGTAATCTCCCTAGGCTCTAGTCATGAGTTTCCAAGGCTATGGAAGCCTTTTGAGTTCGCTGACTTTGATCTTATTTAGACAAGGTCAGAGTCAAAGTGGAAGTTCTCTCCTCCCTTCAGAGAAAGGTACCTCCTTCTTTGATGGCCCATTGAGAAGAGAAATAATTAAAATTGGAGAAGAAATAAACACAATTGAAATAAAAAAACAATACAAAAGATCAGCGAAATGAAGAGCTGTTTTTTTAAAAAAAAAATAAACAAAATTGATATATAATTGGCCCAACTAACCAAAAAAAGAGAGAAGACCCAAATCAATAAAATTAGAGATGAACAAGGAAATATAAAAACAAACACCACAGAAATAAAAAGAATCATCAGAAATTACTAAAAAGAGCAGTATGCCAATAATCCAGGAAACCTAGAAGAAATACACAGATTCCTGAACACATACAACCTACCTAAATTGAGCCATGAAAATGCAGAAAACCTAAAAAGACCCATAACCAAGACAGAAATTGAATCAGTAATAAAGGCACTCCCAACAAGGAAAAGCCCAGGAACAGACAGACTCACTGCTGAATTCTACCAGACATTTAAAAAAGAACTAACTACAATTCTTCTCAAGCTGTTCAAAACAACTGAAAGGGAGGAAATCCTCACAAATTCTTTCTATGAAGCCAACGTCACCTTAATTCCTAAACCTGGAAAAGATACAATAGAGAAAGAGAACTACAGATTAATATCCCTGATGAACACAGATGCAAAAATCCTTAAAAAAATTACTAGTCAGTGAAATCCATCAGAAAAATCAATCACCTGGACCAAGTAGGATTTATATCCTGGTATGCAGGGATGGTTCAACATTTGCAAATCGATAAAATATAATATATCACATTAACAACAAATTAGGTAAAGGATTTAAGCAGGCAATTTTCAAAAGAGGAAATCTAAATGGCCAAAAGATACATGAAAAAATGTTCAGGGTCACTAGCCATCAGAGAAATGCAAATCAAAACCACAATGAGGTTTCACCTCATCCCAGTTAGAATAGCTTTCATACAGAAGTCAACAAACTGAAATCTATGATTAGCATAGAGTTGGTCCTCTGTATACAAGAAATACTAAAAATGATCCATAATGAAGAAGGAGATGGGAGAGGGAATGGGAGGTGGGATGGGAGCGGGGTGGGGAGCATGGGGGAAAGAACCACTATATTCCTAGAGTTCTATCTATGTAAAAATGCATTCATTAAATAAATAAAAAAAAAGAAGTCAACAAACAACAAATGCTGGCGAAGATGTGGGGGAAAAGGTACTCTAATCCATTGTTGGTGGGAATGTAAACTAGTACATCCACTGTGGAAGACAGTATGGAGATACCTCAAAAATCTGAATACAGGGGCTGGCGCTGTGGTGTAGCAGTAAGCCTGCAGTACCAGCATCCTTTATGGAAGCTGGTTTGAGTCTTGGTTGCTCCACTCCCAATCCAGCTCTCTGCTTTGTCCTGGGAGAGTGGTAGAAGATGGCCCAAGTCCTTAGGTCCCTGCACCCATGTGGGACACCCAGAAGGAGCTCCTGGCTCTTAGCTTTGTATCAGCCTAGCTCTGGCCATTGTGGCCATTTGAGGAGACAACCAAGGGATGGAAGACTTTCTCTCTTCCTCTGTTTCTCTGTATATCTGCCTTTCAAATAAATTTTAAAAATTAAAAATAGAAGAAATCTGAATATAGACCTATCACATGACCCAGCCATCCCACTCTTGGGCAATTTATCCAAAGGAAATGAAATCAGCATAGGAAAGAGTTATTTGTACTCCCATGTTTATTACAGCTCAATTCACAATAGCTAAGATATGGAATCAACTGAGATGTCTTTCAACTGAAGATTAAATGAAGAATTTATGGTTTATGTACACCATAGAATACTACACAACAATAAAAAAAATGAAATCTTGTCATTTGCAACAAAATGGATGCAAATGGAAAACATTATAATTAGTGAAATAAGCCAGCATCCAAAAGACAAATACCATATGTTTTCTCCTATCTTGGGTAACTAACAGAGTACCCAAAAGGTAATTTATAGAAGTGAATTTGACACTCTGAGATGTGATGACTGTTGAGGAACAGTTTTTTTTTTCTTTTGCATACTATTTGTTGAAGTCTTTACTTTGTGTAGCATTAATCTCATGTGTATAATGTTAACTGAAAATAGATCTTGGTAAAAAATAAGAAGGGGAACAGGAGAGGGAGAAAAAGAAGGGTGGGAGTGTGGGTTGGAAGGTGGGTAGGGTAGGAAGAATCATTATGTCCCTAAATTTGTATATATAAAATGTGTGAAGTTTGTAAACCTCAAATCAAAGATAACAAGGTAAAACAAAACCAATCTTTTTTTTTTTTTGCTAGAAACAATGTGAATTCCTTTACAGATGTGACATAATTTGGTCACCATATTTAAGTGCTTATTATGAACTCTACATTACAAATGATAAAATGGAAATTTTGGGAAAATTAAGTATCATTCAAATATAAACCGGAGTAAGTGGCAAAGCTGTTTTCTGAATATAGATTCCTTATAAAAACTATCTGTCCACACAAAAAATTAAGATACTAAAGCTATACATGGAAATGAAAAGAAAAATTGTTGAGAGGCCAGCACTGTGGCTCACTAGGCTAATCCTCCACCTAGCGGCGCCGGCACACCGGGTTCTAGTCCCGGTTGGGGCACCGGATTCTGTCCCGGTTGCCCCTCTTCCAGGCCAGCTCTCTGCTGTGGCCAGGGAGTACAGTGGAGGATGGCCCAAGTGCTTGGGCCCTGCACCCCATGGGAGACCAGGAAAAGCACCTGGCTCCTGGCTCCTGCCATCGGATCAGCGCGGTGCGCCGGCCACAGTGCGCTGGCCGCGGCGGCCATTGGAGGGTGAACCAACGGCAAAGGAAGACCTTTCTCTCTGTCTCTCTCTCTCACTGTCCACTCTGCCTGTCAAAAAACAAAAAACAAAAAACAAAAAACAAAAAAAAAACTGTTGAGAGCAGGAAGAATTACAAATAGAATGCAACTGGAATAGTAAAATTAATTTCCTCATCATAGGTAATAAGTACAAAACCACTACTAGAAAAACTGTATCAGCGATATGGAAATAAACTTAAGAGACTGGATAAAGAAAATGTATATACTACTACTACTACTACTAACAATATATGTATAAATACATGATAGAATATTACTCAGCCATAAAACAGAGTGAAATTCTGACATCTACCACAAAATGGATACAACTGGAGATCATTATGCTATGTGAAATTAGCCAGACCTAAAAAGACAAATATCATATGTTTTCTCTTATTTGTGGTTGTGTGTGTGTGTGTATATATATATAGTCATATATATTTATATATTTGAATGCATACACATATATATATAGAGAAAGAGGGTAAAAAAAGTTATATGAATGTCATATCATTTAGTACAGTTATAAATATTGCTTCACAAATCATAAAAGAAGAGCTAGTCCTGAATGATAAGGAAAAAATAACCAAAAAATTAAAATAACAACTCAGAAGATGACAGCAGAAGAAAAGGGGTGGGAGAGATAGGCATAAGAACAGAAAAATCAAATATAGAAATAAATAAAAAAATTTCAGAGTTAAAAAGATTTCCCCTTCAAAAAAGATCACAGGTGAATACTTAAGATTCAAAATTACCCCAAAATTTTAAATTACAAAAGCATGTTAATTATATAAACATGTAGGTAGATGAAACAGGTTATGGGTAACAAACAAAGTTTATACTGGTTTCTGAGTTCTCTGAAATAATAAACAACCATCACAAGAGACTATTGTTGAAAAATTTTATAATCATTTAATCCAAGACTCACACATGAAAACAAAAACAATTTCAGATATGTAAGAACTAAGAAAATATATAGCCCCTGAATCTTTCATAAATAAATCACCTGAATTCACATATAAAGACAAACTGACATATAAAGATGAATTGAAATTAAGAACTCAAGAGTGAAGTCTTACAGGAAAAGGACCAGTAGTTTCTACTAAAACTAGTTTAGGATAATATAAACTTAATGTAAGATTAATTATGAAACTTTTCAAGGCATGAATAAATAGTTAAAAATATACAGTACATGAAAATATCTTAATTTTAATAATAACCTGAAAAATCTCAGATTATTTAATAAGGGCTAAGTAGTGGGAACGAGTAAAAGTGAGACAGAGATGAAAGGAAGAAAGCTTAAGATAAATTTAAAGGAGTTAGATTAAAACTCAACACCTATTATTTATTTTCAGCCTTTAATAATCATAGAATTCTAGATTAAATAATATTTCTAAAAATGCATAGGTTACCAACTGTAGAAGCAAAAATATAACATACACTATCCAACCAAGAGTGAAAGTAGTTAAATTATAAAGAAAGAAAATAGTCCACAAAACAAATATAGAGAAATAAAAACAAAGAAGAATAAATATTAGGGAAACATAAAGCAAATGACAGTAGTAAGACCAAACGCAGCAGTTAGGATTATAAATACATTGTAAATGGGAACAGATTTCATTACTAAACACTATTCAGCTTTAAAATTTTAACTAAATAATATACATCTATCTGTCTGTATAAAAATAAGGTTTAGACTTCAAATACTAACAAGGGTGAAATACAGAGACGTAGATAACTATAATTATAAAAATTTTAAGGCAAAAACATTCTCCTTTAAAGAGAAGAAAGAGTATATTAAAAGTAGAAATTCTTTATGTTTCTGTCATCCACCATGATTTAGTTATGTATTCATGAAAACAAAGAAATGGCTTACCAAGGGAACCCAGTATGACCAGAATTGTTAAGATCCACACAAGTACTCTTGATATATACCTGATTATCACCATCAAAATCATGGAGAGAACTGCAGGGAAGATAATAGAGAACATGAATGTTACTCCAAAACATGTAGATTATTATTTGAAAACATAGGAAAATATAAATTCTTTAAATTGGTGCTTCTTGCCAGGGAAATAATTTGTTGCTATTGACTAGCTCATGACCACATCTCAGGTAAGAAAGGAAACTGGCTCTTTTTGCATTTTCACATTGCTACTTGTAACACTTCAATAACATCACTTACAACCAAAGTCACTTCACTATGTGGGTTTATAAACTACAGAAAAGCATACATGCAAATGCACATGGTGACTCAAAAACAGCACAAGACTGTTGTGGATTCACCACAAGTAAGACATCAGACATGCAAACACACGTGCCAACACACAAAGTGTAGAGAATGGTATGTCATGTTGGTGACAAGAAAAATTACCACATGTAGACAGAGATCGGTTAAGTTAGGTGCTACGCTTCCTTGAGTAATTGTGCATTTTAGGGCCAACTCCTCTGAAGGGCAGTCAAACTAGATGGCATTTTATGTTTTTCTATTTGTTTCTCCTTAGGACCTTCAAAGGATGGTCTGTGTCCTCAGAATAATAATACTCTTTTGAAGCCTAGTGAGGCCAAATTCCTCCAACCTAATTTCTCAACTTGGACTAAGGGTCCCAACTGTGAGAAACCCTTTCTTAAACTGAAGCAAAGTAAAATCCCAATGTGCTAAAATCCTCAGAGTAAACCTCAAAGAAGGAGGATTTAACCTCTGCATGGGAAATCCATTTCTGAAATCATAACTTACAAATCTTTAATTATCTAAAGGCTCATTACACAAATAAATGAACCAAAATCTTTTGGGTTTATCTTACATTTTTGAGTTTCCAAAGGAAATCATTCTAATAAAAAATGGAGTTCCAATGGCTTAGCAACATTATAACCATTACTTTTAAGGTTTATGCTTTATTTTTGGGTAAGGTATTTAGCTAACTGAAACAAAATAATTTTTATAAAAAGCCAGACTAATAGTCACATTTCTTTGGGCCATTTGCAAAGCCAAATACATGGTTGGGATCTGTGTTTAGGTAACATTATTAAGGTACTCACTTTTGCAATAAATTCACAGGAACCAAAAACAGATGGGAGCCTTTCAAATATCACAGAGTTAGATTTTCATATGGACAGCATTATTTCAATTGAGTCAAGTACTACCTAAGCAAAAAGAAAATACTCTCTAATGACAGGAAAGATAGAAATACGGCTTGTATCTTCTCAATGACTATAACTGTTGTCAACTGGCATAAATATTCATCTTACTTAGTTAATGAAATAGTTGTTTGGTTCCTATCATAGTTTACTTCTCTCAAATAAGAAGGCCCATAAATTCTGACGTGGCTATACAAAAGTATAGTTTTAGAATAGTACAGAGAGTTTTCATCTTGAAAATAAAATCTGTACTTTATTATATTTAATCTGTACTTTATTATATTTTCTACTCATTGACTAGAAAATTCAGTGGCTAACGAGTGGAGATTTCCAATTTTTCCAGCAGTATAGTGATAGTATGAACTGTAGCAATGAAAAGATTACATACTTCAAAAAGAATCCATCAGAAATCTACGTTCTGAGATAGGAATAAATAAGAGAATACGCGGTCTCTTTAATAAGTAAACACATCTTCTAGAATCATAACTAAAAACAGAGGGATTGTTGATTCATTAAAAGAAGTCTCCTTGCTATCGTATTAAAAGTAGTTATAGACTCAGTAATCACAGTTTCTCCAACGAAAGAGAAAAGAACAGAAATGAGTTTCAGATATATATACATATATACATTTTTATATGTACATATTTTTAATTATATATAATCTGAAACAATTATTTTGGCTAAGGGAAATTAAACATTTTACAAGTATCCCCAATTGTATTCATATTTTGGCTAAAAGAACAGTCTTCTACTGTAGTACTATGCGATAGCTAATAATGAGAAAAACAATTACCTAGTGATAACAAGCAAAGTCCCAATATAATTTCTTTGCTGGTCATTACTCCACTAATCAGCCTGTGTAAGACACTATTGTCACTGACAAAGGTGATCAGGGCCTCTGCAAACTTGGCATAGCAGGAAATGTTCACAGGAGCACAGCGATGGAAGAATGGAATAGGTGCACTGGTGACACAAGAAAAAAAAATCAGAAAAAAAATTACTCCTACTTAATATAAATGCCACATCAAACACACAAATGAAGGTGAATATGGCTGCAATACACTCCACCCTCCACACATCATTATGGGAGCTAAGAGCTGGGTGCTTAATGCTATGAAGATGGCTGTCATGGGTAGTGATGCGAATCTTACCACAAGCTTTATCAAACAGGGTGGAGTGCATGTTCCAACAGAAGACATTACCCTCCCCTTCTGGAAAGAAATACACACACACACACACACACACACAGAACTACCAAAGCAAAACCAGACACTTAATCTCCTCTGCCTGCATATCTACCAGTCAGGGGCAGATGACAAAGCTTACAAACATATATTTCATTTAACTAAAAATGAACTTTTGCCATAAGCAATTAGAAAATAAAAAACATACATGCTTTTACTCAAAATGTGCCACCATTAATGAAAGGTTTCCTCTAACAGAACAGCATACAAAAGCTCAGATTGATAAAGATGTTTAGGGTTTGAGCTTTATACCTCTCACATAAACAAGTCATGCCAAGGCATCAACATACAACATAATATACAGCGGTTTGAAAGCATAGCCGTAACAGTATGCAGATATGCTTGTAGTGTAATATTAATACCAGGGGGAAATTTATACTCAATGTAATAAGAACATTCATGTAGAAAAGATTATACATGAGAATGAAAATATTAAAATAATATAAAAAAGTGAAAAATATGACTTATTAGGGCCATGGAATTGTCAGTTTTTTATATGTTAATCCAAATTATATGTCCAGAAAAGAGTAAAATAATTGGTTATTTAATAATTTATTTCAGTCTTCTATAGACTGTAGCTTTTACTTGTGAAGGAACACAGCTATGTTTAACTGTGACATGAATCTGGTTATGATGTGGTTTCGCTTCAACTTTGGGAAGTATATCTAACTGATGTGAGAATTTTAAACAAAGGACTATGAATATGCCTTCAACTGTGATGTGGTGGATTCCAAGAAAGCCTATATGTATGTACACACATAAATACACACTTGAATGTACAGAAGTTAAAATTTAGCCATCACTAACATGAATCCCATATTTTTGGAACTGGGTTGTAGGATTATCAGTGTCAGCTATAACACAACATTTTTGACTGGAATGTTATAAATCTGTTCTCATTCTTAGCTGACACTGTCTTACGGAGCAATTAGTGGACAGGATCACATGACTGGGCATCAAATGCCAAGGTTTCTAATTTTAGCATAACAACTTTGTATGACTTAATGCAAAGTACTATCTTTTCTTCCTCAAAAAGTGATAAGAATATTCCTTTTCAAATAAGAATATGTGTGAACCATGTATCAGTTTTCCTTAACTGTTAGTAAATGAGCACCAATGGTAGTAACAAAAAGCAACACAAGCCACACTGTTCAACTTCATGGAATAATAAAATACACTTTTTAAAAGATCTAGCCTTACCTTAGTTATGCTTCAGTAAGATGTATCAAAAAATGATAATGACATTATGATATGGATGTTCATTTTAAAATATTTTCCTGCTGTCCCTGTATTTGCTTATACCTTCAAAGTGGTATTAGTGACGTTAAATGCCAAAAATGGGTATTTTCTTAGAAATTACAGAAATCCAGAGTATTCTGTGTAATGTTTGAATTACAGTGATACAAGTCATTCTTTGATGAAAATTTTGCTGGGAATACTACAAGAATCAAAAAAAAGATTAACTACAGGTTTCTGAGTTCATGGAGGAAGATTTGGAACAGAAACCTTTAACTGGCTTTATGACCTACAGCTTTTTTTCTGAGGTGGTCTTTGCCAAATTAATGTCTTTGACTAAAGACTTTTCTAACCAGATTTTTAACTAAAGCCTGGTTCTTTATCTTTCAAAACAAAAATCCTCTCTGCTCCATGATTACCTACATTGTTATGTTCTCTATTTATCCCATCATTTCTCAAGTAACCCCTGTTAAAATAAATTCACCTGAAGGATACTGATGTCTTTTTTTATTTTTTAAAGACTTATTTGAGAGGCAGAGTTACAGAAAGAGGGAGAGAGAGAGAAGAGAGGTCTTCCATCCACTGGTTCACTCCCCCAGATGGCTGGAGCCATCTGAAGCCAGGAGCCAGGAGTTTCTTCCAGGTCTTCCATGCTGGTGCAGGGGACCAAGCACTTGGGCCACCTTCCACTGCTCTCCCAGGCCATTAGCCGGAAGCTGGATCAGAAGTGGAGCATCTGGGACTCAACCAGCGCCTCTATGGGATGCCTGCACTACAGGACGAGGCTTAACCTACTATGCCATGGAGCCATCCTCCTGATGTCTTTCTTACAGTTTTTAGTACCTATTAATTTTCTTGGCCCTGCTTCTTTATTTCCTTTTTTCCCGTTAAATAATTGTAAAACCCCAAATTCTCCTAACATCAGATAGCCATGTCACTCTCTTTTTTTCTCAATTTCCCCATCTGTTAGTTAAAAGGGTAAAAATAAGTACTCTGTCTCTTCAGATTAGCAGCAGCAGCAGCAGCAACAGCAAATGGCCCACCTGTAAATCAATGATTCTAACTTTTATGGTAACACTATACCCAGTATTATTAGTGTTTTTCTACTTTCTAAACTTAGGATGAATATAGATAACTTGAAAAGGAAAGACTTCTCTCAAAATTTTGATTGTTCATTTTTATTTACAAGAAAATGCTGAGTAATATCTGCTCTTAATTTAACCTTGCAAATCATTTTTTTTTTTTTTTTTACAGGCAGAGTGGACAGTGAGAGAGAGAGACAGAGAGAAAGGTCTTCCTTTTGCCGTTGGTTCACCCTCCAATGGCCGCCGCGGCCGGCGCACCGCGCTGATCCGATGGCAGGAGCCAGGAGCCAGGTGCTTTTCCTGGTCTCCCATGGGGTGCAGGGCCCAAGCACCTGGGCCATCCTCCACTGCACTCCCTGGCCACAGCAGAGGGCTGGCCTGGAAGAGGGGCAACCGGGACAGAATCCGGCGCCCCGACCGGGACTAGAACCCGGTGTGCCGGCGCCGCTAGGCGGAGGATTAGCCTAGTGAGCCATGGCGCCGGCCTGCAAATCATTTTTATACTGTATATAAACACTTGTCCATTTGGAGAGTCTACTTCAAAGAATTAGAGCAAAATAACAACAATCTTTTACACATACCTCAATCTATGTCAGTTAAAAAAAATCCTGACAGCTTTAAATTTAAAGGTATATAATTAGCACAAGCTGATTAACTACACTGTTTAGCAGATAGTTCAAAATCTGCTCTTAGTCATAATGAAGAGGAGGAATAGCAAGCAAATAAAAGGAGATAATATGTGGAATATTACTCAAAAACAAAATTATTCATTTTAACATAAATAAACCAGATTCCCTTGTATGTCATTCATTTTTCCAGTCCTCCCCAAATAAGAACAACCTATCAGCCATAAGCTTTTGATGCTTGGATTATTTTCCTATTTAAAAAAAACTAAGTATTCAGATATTAAAATGCTGTGTCTGATATATTTTACTACTCAAATCCCATTTGATATAATAAACTTAAGACAAGTTAAATTGATTTTACATATCTGAAAAATACTCATATGAAACCATTTCTACTTTAGAGTAGTCTCATCTAAATGACCATCTCTACTTCTTAATCAGACAAGCATAAAGTATCCTATTTACAGTAAGTTTTTCTTTCAAAGCCCACAGAATATTGAATCTCTTCTTTTTAAAGATTTATCTATTGATTTCTTTGAAAGGCAGAGTGTGAGAGAGAGAGAGAGAGAGAGAGAGAGAGAGAGAGAGAGAGAGAGAAGAAAGAGATTGACTGATTTTCTATCCATTGGTTCATTACCCAAATGACCACAAGCCAAAATGACCAAATGACCAAAAGCCAGGACTGGTCTAAGCTGAAGCCTAAAGTCTGGGACTCTATCCAGGTCTGATGTGAGTGGCAGGGGCCCAAGCACTTGGGCCATCTTCTGCTTCCTTTCCAGGGCCATTAGCCTGGAGCTGGATGGGAAGTGGAGCAGCTGAGACTCTGACTTAATCCACTGCACCACAACCCCAGCTCCAGAATACTGAATCTTTAAGAAGTCAATGTAGTCTCATTAGGAACTGATGCTGTTTCACATTATTGAAACATTAGTCAAGATGGAATAAATGAGATTATTATGAGTCTTCTAAAGATTTTTAAAAATTAGCCACTCATTGGCAAATTGTATCTTACCCTGGCAAATACACTGTCCATTTACCTTAAAGTCTGGATTATCATAGTTAATGAGCTCTCTAAAGTATAATGACAAGCAAGGCCTAATATCTCTTATCCATACACCTTCACAAAAGCAGACAGGAGTTTGCATGTCACAATTATTTTAGAACTTTAGGTTATAAATAAATAATTACATATGATTTATATCTAAAAGTTTTATTTAGGGAAGAATATCAATAAGGCATTCTGAAAAAAATCACACTAAACAAAAGTCAACAATATAATGCCACTATGGAGTGAGTATCACAGATTTCATTTTATTTCTTTTTTCTCCTTCACTTTTATACTACTTTCTCTGTCTCCTTTTAAATACCAACTGTGGTACAGACTTAACTAGATTCAAATTTTGATTCACAACAATTAGTTGCATGGCCTTGGGTAATTTAATCTTTCTCATCTATTTCCTAACCTAAAAATTAAGGGCAATGTCTGTATAGGTTTTTGTGAGTTAAGTGAGAAAGTATGTATGAGGGACAGTATGGTGGCTGGTGCACAACAGGTAATTTATACATGTTAATTGTCTCCTGACTTCTCCATTTGAAAAATATGAATAAGTGATTTTTTTGGATATTTTGTCATCTACATATCATATTATCAATTCTGCTTCTGGCATCCAGAGAGATCCTAAAAATGATGAATTAACTGATTTTATATAATCTGCTTCTATTATTGTTATTTTTTCCTATCCCTAATAATTAGCATTATAAGCATATTGGCTAGCCATTCCACAAACTGCTACCTTGTGCATCTCACCAACAGAGTTAAGAATTTGGATAAAACACAGCCCTTTCTAGGTACTTGCTTTTAGATTTCAAAGGCTCTTAGGAATGATAATTATTTGGTTATTATATGTCATTAGTGTTTTACTGCAAATTAGTTTACAATTGCTTTTCTCATTTTAACAGAGGTACTGCTTTCAGTCACAGAAGGTCACTGGGTACCCAGGAAGGTTGGGGCAAAAGGAGAGCATCTACAAGTTGAAAGAAATGAGACTTCCTAAACCAGGTGTCAAGCACAATAGTGGATATTTAACATATATGATCTTAAGTAATCTTGCAATAATTCTGAGACAAGTGTGAACATTCCCATTTCACATGTGAGGAGACGTGGTTTACAGAGAGATTATGAGACTTGCTCAAGCTGATGAATAGAAAATAGTAAAATGAGGCCGGCGCCCCGGTTCACTTGGCTAATCCTCCGCCTGCAGTGCCGGCACACGGGGTTCTAGTCCCCGTTGGGGTGCCGGATTCTGTCCCAGTTGCCCCTCTTCCAGTCTAGCTCTCTGCTGTGGCCTGGGAGTGCAGTGGAGGATGGCCCAGGTCCTTGGGCCCTGCGCCTGCATGGGAGCCCAGGAGGAAGCACCTGGCTCCTGGCTTCGGATCGGTCCAGAGCACCAGCCACAACGCACTGGCCGGCTGTAGCGGCCACTTGGGGGGTGAACCAACAGAAAAAGGAAGACTTTTCTGTCTCACTGTCTAACTCTGCCTGTCAAAAAGAAAATAGTGAAATGGAATTGAGCCCAGTCTGATCTCACTCTAAGGTCATACTCCCCTGTCCCACCAGTGCTCATGGAAGATAGCTATAACAGACGTCAAAGATGCTCGAGGGCCACTTTCCTGAGCCTCAGTTTTGCCTAGTGACAGTCTTCCAGCATTCGTCAAAAAAGTTACCAAAATCAGTTAAATTTAAGACATGGTATGAGTTTAAGGGGAGAGAGACCATCTTTGGAGATTTGTTATCTAACACTATGTGCGAAATGGGGTAGTGCCCCAAGTGTTCTTTTTATCAAAACAAATCTATTCTCATTCTCAGGTCCTCTCATTTTGCCAATAAAAAATAACTCTGATATTTACAAAGTTCTAATTTGCCTTCTTTCTAGTAATAATTTCTTTATTTTCTTCACAGTAGGTTTAGATCAAGATTGTGAGGGCCTAAAATAAGTAAAACCTAACCAGATTTAAACATAGTATAAACATAGTGTATAGTCCATTTTCAGATGACATAGATTCAGCATTCCATCTTAGATTAGTAAGGTATCAGGTAATGACCTTGTTAGAGGCCATGTCTTTCTATCTCTAAAACCTATACCACTAGCACTATGCTTTGACTTCTAGTGAAAACCCTCTAGATGCTGTGATGTGTGTGTAAGTATGTATGCACACACGCTCATGCAGCCAAAACTGGAACACCTCTGACTACTAGTAATAGTCTATCCTCAGCATGGCAGAGTCAAAAGTCAGAAGCAGGGGTGGATATGCAGTATGAGCTGAGCCCTAACCCAACCCATATCCCATGCACACTGCACAGGAGCAGACCAACCTCATTCTCATATTCAGGCTTTCTGGTTATCCTTTCATAAGACGCTTTGGTCTTGGAAGAATGAGTATATACTCAAGGTATACACTATTTAAACAGACTTAAGTGACCAGGTAGATAAGGGTATACAGCTTTTTCTGTTTCCATAGGTAAATTTTTTCCATCGAGTCTGCTCAAAGGACCTCCTTTACTTTCCTGTTGCAGCCTCCTTAATATTCTTAATTTTTATTAATGCAATCTCTTTACTTACTGGTCTAAGACCATAATAAGGCCCTCCTATTGAGTATCTTCTAAAATAGCCCCTTTATGTTTGTGTGTTTAAGCTTTAAATTTTGGTTTTCAATAGCAACTTGACCGACTAAAAGAGCTGGAACTCAATTTAATTGTTGTATCCTTTTTCTACTTTTCAGTAGAAAATTTCAAATAAAGAACAAGTTAAACCCATAAGTTGTCCAAAAGAAAGTAGACATGAATCTCAAAAATTTTCACCTACAACAGCTCATTATAATATATTGAAATATAATCAAAGTGGCTTCCAGTCAGTTTCCCTATAGAAGTTGCCTCATTACTCACAGTTAGCAATACAGACTAATAGTCTCAAGATCAACATGCTCCAAAGTGACATACATACACATATGTAAATATACATATACATACCTAATTCTGAAGAATTAGCATTCTATGATGCTTGGAGAATTTATTTCCCTTTTCTTTAAAAAAAAAAAACTATTTATAACTTAAAATTTAGCCTAATAGTATGGTTTACATGTTGAATATATCCTTAAGGCACATGTGTTAAAACCCTGGTCCCCTGCTAGAGCTGTGGTAAATAGGTTAATCCCTCACCTGCAGTGCCAGCATCCCATTGGGTGCCAGTTCTAGTCCTGGCTGCTCCTATTCCAATCAAGCTCTCTGTTATGGCCTAGGAAAACAGTAGAAGATGGCCCACAAGTGCTTTAGCCCCTGCACCCATGTGGGAGACTTGGAAGAAGCTCCTGGCTCCTGGCTTCAGATCAGCTCAGCTCCAGCCGTTGCAGCCATTTGGGGAGTGAACCAGCAGATGGAAGACCTCTCTGTCTCTCCCTCTCACTTCACTGTCTGTAACCCTACCTCTCAAATAAATAAAATCTTAAAAAAAAAAAACCAAAAAAAAAACCCTGGTCCCCAAGGTGGCATGAATAGGGAAGTGGTGGAACTTTAGGAGACAGGGTCTAGTGGGAGGTCCTTAGGTTACTGGGGGTGTGCCCTTGTAGGGAACTGTGGAACTTGTGTCTCTGTCTCTCCCTGCTCCAGATCAAGATGTAACCTTTTGTTCCTATACATGTTCCTACCTTGGGTCACTATCCATTGCCTTCATCAGAGGCCAAATCAATGGAGTTGCCTGATCCTAGACTTGGACCTCCAAAATTGTGAGCCAAATGAACCTTTTATCTCAGATATTTTTTTTGTAGTAACACAAAGCTGACTTATATACCTTACTTATAACTACTATGAGATCCTTTCAAAGAACATTTCTTGTTTCACCTTTGTATCCATTACAAGCAGTAGACAATAATAAAAGATTGTTGAATAAGACCTTGGATAAAAAAAAAATGTCAAATAGCCTGCTACAGAGAAAATAGTTAGAGAATATACCTGAAACAAACTATGGAGAATAATTGCTGGTATACTTTTTGAAGAGTAAATTTAAAAACAATCCCAGTAAGTATTACTAGGATTAACTTAAAAGAACCTTTGAAGAGTAAGATTTAGTTTATAAACTTGTTGCATATTTCATAGTGACTTACCAGTTTTATGTACTTAAAAGTTACGGCATGAAAAAAAAAACTGAAAAAGTAAAACCTTGAAAGAAGTTAAGATATCTGAGGACAAGAAAAGTCGCTGTCTATACATTTTTTAGAAAGATATGAAATGTATGTTGTCATTTCTATTGTTACTCTAAAAAAATTTGTTGTAAGCATTGAAGTTGTACAACAGGAACCAAATGACTAAATTTTTTTAAATTACAAAAAAAAAATCACAAATTAACAACAATAAAATTTACCTCGCTGGTACTGGTAGTTTAGGGCAAAGAACAGAAGATTTTGGAGATGTAGTATATTCAGAAGGCTTCAAGTCATAGCTACATAGAGCTGAGCCTGTTGAAAGAAAAGTTGTTATGTGAGCAGGCAGAACAGAATCTGAACACATTCCCTTACTGATTTGCTACAATTTTATAGGTTAATTGTGACTCAACATATACCACTTTAAAACATCATAGAACTTATAAGGATATGACATTACCAGTCCACAAACATTTAAAACAAACTCTTCTCTGAAATTACTGATAATATAATTTGTTATATAAAAATTTTATTATCTTAAAGGTGGTAACAATGAGGCCGGCGCCGCGGCTCAATAGGCTAATCCTCTGCCTGCAGTGCCGGCACCCCGGGTTCTAGTCCCGGTCAGGGCGCCGGATTCTGTTCCGGTTGCTCCTCTTCTAGTCCAGCTCTCTGCTGTGGCCCGGGAAGGCAGTGGAGGATGGCCCAAGTGCTTGGGCACCTGCACCTGCATGGGAAACCAGGAGGAAGCACCAGGCTCCTGGCTTCGGATCAGCGCAGCGCACTGCCGTGGCAGCCATTTGGGGGGTGAACCAACGGAAAAAGGAAGATCTTTCTGTCTCTCTCTCTCTCACTGTCTAACTCTACCTGTCAAAGAAAAAAAAAAGGTGATAACAATGAACACTAGAGCTACCTCTACTGGAAGTATCTGCCATTATGTCAGGTTCTAGACATGATGATGTACATATGTGTTGCATCATTTACTATAACAACGTAAGGCAGGCATGACTAAGCCTAATTTAGAGAGAAGGACATGGAGGATAAGAGATAACTTGTCCAAGCATACACAGCTAGTAAACAGATCAAATTAAACACCACATCTCTTCAAATACAAAGTACGTGCCCAACTACACACTTTCTCTTTTTATGCTTTCCATGATTAAATATTTAAATTGCTTCATATAGCACACATGCATTAAGAAAACAGATTACTTTTTCTTATTTAAAAAGAAGCATTTCTAACTATAAATATAGTGAGCAAATTGATAAAATAAAAGTGATTCCAGTTCTCATGTGGTCTAAAATAGCTTAAATTCAGCCTTAGATTGATTATGCAAAGAAATGTATATTTTTCTGACTATATGGCTAATATATATCTAAATAATAGATACATATTGATGGATACAGTCTGTCAGTCCAGTATAAGCCTTATTTTACTGATTTGCTCATTTTATAATATAGCAACTAGAATACTGCCAAGTTTCATTGAACAATTGAGGAGACCTAGACTTCTGCTCTAATTTTGTAGAGGACTACTGCATTAAATGGTACAAACCATATTTGATTAACTGAAGTTCCTATGAGGTTACTAATTGGTCAAACATTTTATTATTTAAGTGCAGAGTAGCTTTGTATTTTTATTATACAGATTTGTATTTCCATCTCTGCCATGGGGGAAAAACTTAAAATACAATATGAAGCAAAAATGGCAGACTACAACATTGAATCAATTATAGACAAGCATGTGAACGTATGGGAAGGAGCTGAAGGAAATTATAGAAAGACAAATGTATCTTGATTTATTGGGACAGCAACATTGAGAGTGAATTTATTTCATTTACATGTTCTCTTATCAATCAAAGTCATTTTTAGAAAGCCACAAACCACCACTGAAGTCAGCAATGCTGCCTCAAACCAGCAAACCACATGTGGGCTGTAACAGTTTACTTACATAAACATATGTAGCAGGTGAAGACAGTGCAAGTAACTTGACAATGCAAAACATTTTTCAATAGATGATTGTAAGTTATATGGCATTGTTCTTCAAGCTTTGTCAGTTTTATAGATTCAATAGGAGACTATATTTTAAAGACTGTTTTTGATTATTCTTTTCCATTTTAATGATTATCTTTTTAAAAAGTTAATCATAAATATTAAATACTTAAGTCTCCTGAAAGTATTATTTTTTATACTTAAGAGAATGTCAGTAGGTTCCACTTATAGCAGTTTTGGAGAAAAAAATTACATAAATGACAAGCAAATATTTTAGACTAATCCCAAAATAGCTATGAGTCCTGTTATAGAATAGCTTCTGAAAAAATAGCAACTGTGCCAATAACTGCAGAGCACCCAATGTGATCATGAACTTCTTGATCTGAATTGTCAACTTACTTCTTTCAAAATTCAAGATGGAATTGATTTGCACAATATAAAAGGCCCTAACTAGAGTACTTTGTGTCAGTGCTGCTAAACACATTGCTTCATCTAAATTCAGCAAACACAATTTCCATCCCCACCCTTTCTTCATTTAAAAAAGGAGGTCAGCAGGTGCAACAGAGTTCAATTTTATAAATATGTTCCCAGGATAATACTCAATGAAAGGATAATAGCCTTATCTCTGACGGTCTCCTGGGACACAGGCCAGTACTAAATAGATCCTGTACTAAATAGATTAAAGGAAAAGATCTTTACAATGTGTGAGTAGTAGCAATCATAAGAAACCTTATGCTGCTTCCCGTTCAAAGGGCTGATGGACAAAGAAGCCTCATGGAGAATATTAAAATGCCACAGTAAAGGCAAACATTTTACAATTGCTTTTCTTTTCAAGTTTATTAGCTGATGCATTTTCAGTGAGTATCTTAAAGGTTATTTGTCTTACACTGGAAGTTTAATGATATTTTGCAGAATAGATTTGAACATAAGCAGTAAGGCAAAGTTTTCCTTCTAACGGGAAAACAGGTAAAAACCATGCTTGAGCAATGAAAAGTCAAAAACTAAAAACAAAAGCTTATCTAAAGCACACCATTGGCAATTCACGCCAAGTGAGCCAATGTTACTCAGAAGCCATCAAAATGAGTGATCTTAGGAAACTAACTTGGGTATATAAACATTTATCATGGTAAACGGTTGCTATAGCCCCCAGGATGTTTAACTACTACAATTTCTCAAATGCCGTATAATATTCAATTATTTATTTTTTAGCTCAGTGTCATTTCTATCAACTCTCCTAAGAGGTTCATTTCCATCACCCCACTCCAAAAGTTACAGATGAAAAAAATAATATTTCCAAGGCCTTAGAGGCAATCACTGCCATACTTAGAAATAAAATTGTTTACTCTTAAGCCATGATGATTCTTTTGTGCCATTCTTAATCATTATAATCAGACAAGCATTCTTAAGCTCCTAAGCCAAAAAAAAAAAAAAGTTCCACAGACACTTCAAAACATGTCTGAAGGAAAACTATTTTTTCACTCACTCTCCTCCAATATATTTTCCATCTTGGTTAATGGTGGAACTATCCATAAAATCCCTGGTTTCAGCATTCATGAATTCCCCAATATGAAATGTACAAATCATCCTGTATCTGCCATCTTCCCGTACCATTCAAGATATTCCACACACCAAGTCCTGACAATCAAACCTTTCTACCTTATCTAAGATATTCACAATCTCCTACTGTATCAGGTAAAATTCTCTCCCATCTTCACCCTGCACATAATTGTGAGAATGGTTTTTGTAAAATGCTAAGTCACTTGACATCCCTGACCTCAGTATAAAGTCCAAACTCCTTACATTCAAGGCCCCACTAAAGCAGGATCCTAGCCTCATGTACATGATATTTACAATCAATTCTTACTTTTTAACAAACTTTCAGGATTGTTCCTATACTGTTCTCTCTGCTTGTGTAGTCCTTTCCTGATTAACATCTAAGTGTTAATGTTTGAAATGAATTTTTTTTTTTGACAGGCAGAGTGGACAGTGAGAGACAGAGAGAAAGGTCTTCCTTTTCCGTTGGTTCATCCCCCAATGGCCACCGTGGCCGGCGCACTGTGCTGATCCGCAGCCAGGAGCCAGGTGCTTCTCCTGGTCTCCCATGTGGGTGCAGGGCCCAAGGACCTGGGCCATCCTCCACTGCACTCCCGAGCCACAGCAGAGAGCTGGACTGGAAGAGGAGCAACCGGGACAGAATCCGGCACCCTGACAGGGACTAGAACCGGGTGTGCTGGCGCTGCATACGGAGGGTTAGCCTATTGAGCTGCGGTGCCGGCCTGAAATGAATTTTTAGAAACTATTCAAATGTAACTTCCTGTTAACCCTTCTCTGACCCACTTAACAGGTCTATTTACTATTTAGCTTTATTATAAAATATATTATTTTGTAAATTTTTAAATTATGTATCTTCAATTTTGGCATGGGGACTCTGAGAACTAGGAGTCTGTTTTTGAAATATCTGGAACCCCTATCTCCTGGTGTATACCTGGAACCCAAATGTCTTCAACTTTGTTGAATAAACTGGTCATCTTGATTGAGAAGAAAAATGAAATTACTGTAAGAAGCTCTCATATTTTGGTGTTACATGTTATATACATTGCTAATGTTTTTAACCATTCATTTAAAAGTGTACTAACTAAAACAGGGTTTCTCAACGTTGGTATTATGACATTGTGTGCCAGATGATGCATGGCAGTAGGGAGCTGTCCTGTACATTATAGGACATTTATGTACCTCCTAGAGCTCTATCCACTAAATTCCAACAGCCTCCCCTCTTAGGCTTCACCTACTACAACAATCAAAAATGTCTCCAGATGGTATGATCCAGTGGTTTAAAACACCAACTTACTTGAAATAGAAACATAAAGAGATGCATGTTAGGGGCTAATTTTTGCTATAAAATTTTGTTCTTTGTCAAATGTATTTCTGATACAGTAAAGTTAAGGGAAGGAATACGCCTTAAAATATGATTTAGAAATTTGCAGTCAATCGAAAAGAGAATCTCTCAATGTAGAACAATTTTCATTATGGAAAGTGCTGCCTTGTGAAATCTGATGAATCTAACCTCACTTTCTCTAGTTAGGAAATCACTGTATGTTTATATGCTGAAAGGATTGAAGACATTTTTCCAATTTAAATTTCTCCTAACCAATAAAAAGCATAGATATATTTGCAATTCCCAAGAAGCATCTGTCTACAGAAATGAACCAGCCGGGGGTATTTCATAACCTGTCAATCACTGTTGGCACATATTAAGCACACAGTAAATATTTGCTAAGTGAATTAATTTTGTAAGACTTCTGCTGGGTGTTTTGGAGGGCAAGGAAAATCTGACACTGTACTGTACAGCAAGCTCCTTAAATGTGAGGACTATACTTTGTATCTTCAGCACATACATCAGGAGTATTAATTATTCATTGAATAACAAAATTGTTTAAATTGCATTATCAAATATAAGAATTTTTCCCTTTTTATATTTTATTTTTAATTTCAGATTTTTTTCATTTTTAAATAATCAAGCATCCTTGCTGGTCTCTGATTTGGAGGCGATTAAATTAACTGCTAGAGTTCATGATTTTGTTCACTAATAAAATGACATTAAGTCCAATCTTTTGATTCACTGTACCAAAATGAATCCATGCTAACTCTGTGGCTTAAGTTCTATTGTTACTGACTGATAAAAAAGAAGGTAATATACTGATCCTCTTTTGATACTGACTCTAAGCTTAACCAGATAATGATAATCATGATTATCAAAGGGTTTACTAGTATTTCCAAATAGCAATTGTTATCTGAATGGATCATATAATCTATCAAAATGGCAAAACAATTATCAGTAAGAAGGCATCAAGCTACATGGTTCAACTCGTGGCCCAAATGGTAGGAAGGTCATAAAATGTTCAGAATTTATACAAAATAAAGTGTAGTGACGATATCCTCTTAAATGGGAATGTTTTTTCCTGTGCCATAAAGGAATATAAACATAAGGAAAACAAGTTTTTGGTCAGAGTTCACTATTGCGTTGGAAAAGACAAAATATGTTTTTATAAAATAGCTTGGTAACAGCAACGGAAAAGGTAGTAAGAATCCCATGTGAAGTACTAGCACTACTGAGAACATGCAGTCACTTCCCAACTTACTCACAGGTTATGTATATTTCTAATTTAGATAGCAAATGGGAAAAAAATGATATGCAAATTATCTGGCACAGTCCATGGCACACAGTAGATATCAATAAATGGTATGTGGAAACAAAACCCAAGGTGTATGCATGATTATCTATCCAGACTCATATGCTCAGGCTGAGCCAAGAGGACAGGGAGATATGGGTGCATCAGAGGCCAGAGATGGTGGGCCAGAAATCAGAGAGGGAAGCAAAAAACTCTCCAAGCAGATACCCTTGTCCCCTTCCCTTCAGCATCTATAATAGTATGGTTGTGTTCAGATGAAAATCTCCCAGAGAGTCAAAGTTTCAGAAGGGGGGAGATTCCATTCCATTCCCTATTACTTGAGTTTTAAAAAAAAGAATGATAGCAAAGGAGGAAACAAACTTGTTCATCAGAAACTAGAGGGAAGGAAAGTTAAGGGTAAGATGGAATGCATGCTCTGTGGGAAGTAAGAACTCAGAGGGGAGCTCTCACCAGATGGTTTCAATTTTCTCTGTAGGGCATACGGTTAGGAATCGGGATGAACAGGAAGGCTGAAGAGAAGAAAAGGTATGAGTAATCACTTGGAGAGTAGGTAGATGAGAGGTAAATGAATGAATACAATGAATTACTTTGAGATGAATACAGAGAACTGATTTACAGCAATTCTGGTTAGACTGAAGCTAAACAATTTACCTGCTGGGGGCAACTCACATGGATACAGAATTGAGGATAAAGTATACTGAGAAAATGAGAAATTATAAAGTGGCAATAGAGACGAATAGGGAAATTCAGTCTATCGTCCTATCAGAAAACATTTATCGATATCTGTGAGCTACTCTATTAAGGTCTGGATATTCAGAGATGAATTGAGCACGTTCCTACCACCCAGGGAAAATGCATACATTACTGTAAGAAGTTGACAGACTTTCAGAGAACTGAAAGAAGTCTTCAGATATCGAGTCCTTATAGCATTTGACAATTTTAAATTGTTTTCTTCTCTAGCACCACATATTTAGGTTTGTGTCATATGTAAATTAAGAATCACAGGGCCGGCGACATGGCTCACTTGGTTGATCCTCTGCCTGCGGCACCGGCATCCCATATGGGCGCCAGTTCTAGTCCGGGTTGCTCCTCTTCCAGTCCAGCTCTCTGCTGTGGCCCTGGAGGGCAGTGGAGGATGGCCCAAGTGCTTGGGCCCCTGTACCCGCATGGGAGACCAGGAAGAAGCACCTGGCTCCTGGCTTCAGACTGGTACAGCGCTGGCCACAGCAGCCATTTTGGGGGTGAACCAACGGAAGGAAGATCTGTCTCTCTGTCAATCTCTCTCACTAACTCTATCTGTCAAATTAAAAAAAAAAAAAAAAAAAAGGCCTCCTTTAAAAAAAAAGAATCACAACAATGAAGCACACATTTGTATGCCTATCATTTAACTCATATACTAGAACTTGTACTTTTTTATTCATCTGAATCACTGTCTTTCTTTTTTTTTAAGATTTTATTTATTTATTTGAGAGGTAGAGTTACAGAGAGAAAGGTCTTACATCTGCTTGTTCACTCCCCGGATGGCTGCAGCAGTTGGAGCTGAGCTTATCTGAAGCCAGGAGCTTCTTCCTGGTCTCCCTTGAGGGTGCAAGGGCCCAAGCACTTGGGCCATCTTCCACTGCTTTCTCAGGCTGTAAGCAAAGAGCTGGATTGCAAGAGGAGCAGGCAGGGCATGAACATGTGGGATGCTGGCACCACATGCAGAGGCTTAGCCTACTATACCACAGTGCCACCCTAGTCAATCTTTCAAAGCTCTTTGTATTAAGATAGTAACTCCTGGGTTCTAGTCCCCGTTGCTCCTCTTCCAGTCCAGCTCTCTGCTGTGGCCCGGGAAGGCAGTGGAGGATGGCCCAAGTGCTTGGCCCTTGCACCTGCATGGGAGACCAGGAAGGAACACCCGACTCCCAGCTTCAGATCAGCACAGCGCCAGCCGTAGCAGCCATTTGGGAAGTAAACCAACAGAAGGAAGACCTTTCTCTCTGTCTCTCTCTGTCTATAACTCTACCTGTCAAAAAGAAAGATAGTAGCTCCACATAATAAATCTAATATCCAGCTATTTCTTCCACACTCTATACCAGTCAGACACACTTGACAGACGTGTTTCACAAACTTTAACTGTCCAAGGAAACAACTCTTCTTTCTTATGTAAAAGAAATAAAGATTTGAAGGAATATTTTACTTGCCTAATAAGTGAATTCTGTACAAACAGTGATACAGGGATCAAGAGCTTCTCCTTATAGTTTAAATAATTTCTAAAGGCAATAAAAGTTCATGTGAATGGACAGTTCTAAGTGCTTTAGAAAAACAGTATTTTCAAATGTTGTCATGGAAACAGAATTCTTTGAAAAGGATTTACACTATATTTTCATTCTGGTAAGAAAGATATTAAAATAATATTTAGAATTAGCATTTTAAAAGTTACTGTCTCAAATAAGATTCTTCTCTTTCATGAACTTTTAAAAAAAGTTATGGTAAAATTTCCTATCTTAATCATTTGTAAGCCGACAGTTCAGAGACATTACATTCAGGTTGTTTTGTACCCATCACCACCACCATCTATCTCCAGAGCTCTCTTCATCTTGCAAAATTGAAATGCTACCCATGAAACAGTAACTTCCTATTCTACCCCTCCTACAGCCCCTGGCTCTATGGACCTGATTACCCTAGATACTTCATGTATCACCTAGAAATTGCCTTTTTGTGACTGGTTTCTTTCACTTAGCATAATATCTTTAGGGGTTATCCATGTCTTAGCATGTGTAGATTTTTTTTTTCACTGTAGTAAAAAACAACATAACACAAAATTTACTATCTTAACCACTTTTTTTTTTTTTTTGACAAGGTAGAGTTATAGACAGTGAACAGTGAAAGAGAGAGACAGAAAGAGAGAGAGAGAGAGAGAGAAAAGTCCTCCCTCCGTTGGTTCACTCCCCAAATGGCCACTATGGCTGGTGCTGTGCCGATCCGAAGCCAGGAGCCAGGTGCTTCTTCCTGGTCTCCCATGCGGGTACAGGGGCCCAAGCACTTGGGCCATCCTCCACTGCCCTCCAGGGCCACAGCAGAGAGCTGGACTGGAAGAGGAGCAACTGGGACTAGAACCCAGCACCCATATGGGATGCTGGTACCGCAGGCGGAGGATCAACTAAGTGAGCCACGGCGCTGGCCCCTATCTTAACCACTTTTAAGTACACAGAACACAGTAACAGTATTAGCTACATGCAAAACTAATCTCTAGAGCTTTTTTGTCTCACAAAACTGAAACTCCATAGTCATGGAACAACTCTCCTTTACTCTCTACCCCAGGCCTTGACAACCACTGTTCTACTTTTTGTTTTGAAGAGTTTGACTACTTCAGATATTTCATACAACTGGAATTGCGCAACATTTGTCTTTTTGTGACTGGCTCATTTCATTTGGCAAATGTCTTCAAATTAAATCCATCTTGCAGCATATGATTAGGTTTCCTTCTTTTTTGAGGTCAAATATTCCATTGTATGTATGCATCACATTTTATTTATCCATTCACATATCCATGAGTTTAGACTGCTTCTACTTTTGGGTATTATGAATAATAATGCAATGAGCCTGGTTCATTTTCCATAATGCTTAGAGATCCTGTTTTCAATTCCTTTTGATATATATGTCTAAAAGTAAGATTGCTGAATCATATGGTAACTTTATTTTTAATTTTTTGAGGAACCTCCATAACATCTACATCATTTTAAATTCCCACCAAGAGAGCACAAGAGGTCTCACTCTACATCCTCACCAACACTTGTCATTTTCTATTTTTTTCTATATTTTTTAAATATTAGTTCATCCTAGAGTCTGAATATTAACTTCTCAACAGATATTTGGTTGCCAAATATTTTCTTCAATTCCATGGGCTGACCTTCTACTCTTGATTTTGCCCTTTGATACACAGACATTTTAATTCTGATGTAATCCAATTTATCTGCTTTTTCTTTGGTTACTCATGCTTACGGCACCATTTGGTGCTATCTAAGAAATTATTGTCAAACTCAAGGCCATGAAGCTTATCTCATGTTTTCTTGTAAGAGTTTTACTGTTTAGGCTCCTCCATGGACTCTTAGGCATTTAGATTTGAAAATTTCCCATTTAAAGCCTTAATGATACTCATTTCGGAGATCACAGCTGAGATTTGTGTATCTGAGGTAGAAGAAACTGTGTACTTTGTCTATCAAAGATATAACTGTGATAACAGTTGCCAATAAAATTATCTGCTGCTTTCAATCACTTTGCACCTCAAATGATAGAAAGGATAATTGTTTTTGTTTTGTACTTTTTAACAAAAAGGTAGGAAGGGCAGGGGAGAAATAATGCAAACAGTAGAGGAAGATTTCTCTTAGTGTTAGGGTAATGCTGGTGTGAGATCTCGTGAGGCCCTGTTTGTTTTTTGTTTTTTTTTTTTTTTTTTTTTTTTGACAGGCAGAGTGGACAGTGAGAAAGAGAGACAGAGAGAAAGGTCTTCCTTTAGCCGTTGGTTCACCCTCCAATGGCCGCTGCGGCTGGCGCGCTGCAGCCGGTGCACTGCGCTGATCCCATGGCAGGAGCCAGGTACTTCTCCTGGTCTTCCATGCGGGTGCAGGGCCCAAGCACTTGGGCCATCCTCCACTGCACTCCCTGGCCACAGCAGAGAGCTGGCCTGGAAGAGGGGCAACCAGGACAGAATCCAGTGCCCCAACCAGGACTAGAACCCGGTGTGCCGGCACCACAAGGCAGAGGATTAGCCTAGTGAGCTGCGGCACCGGCTAAGGCCCTGTTTTAAGTTCACACAGGTTCTTTTGAAAGTAAGGTATTTTGGGCTAGCGCCGCGGCTCACTAGGCTAATCCTCCGCCTAGCGGCGCTGGCACACCGGGTTCTAGTCCCGGTTGGGGCGCTGGATTCTGTCCCGGTTGCCCCTCTTCCAGGCCAGCTCTCTGCTGTGGCCAGGGAGTGCAGTGGAGGATGGCCCAGGTGCTTGGGCCCTGCACCCCATGGGAGACCAGGAAAAGCACCTGGCTCCTGGCTCCTGCCATCGGATCAGCGCGGTGCGCCAGCCGCAGCGCACCAGCCGCGGCGGCCATTGGAGGGTGAACCAACGGCAAAGGAAGACCTTTCTCTCTGTCTCTCTCTCTCTCACTGTCCACTCTGCCTGTAAAAAAAAAAAAAAAAAGTAAGGTATTTTGTTGCCTATACCAAAGGTTCCTTCCCTATTATAATTTTGCAGTTTTCCATGTATCTTTTGAAATTATTATCTTCTCCATCCTCTATCGTTGTGCTTTTTGATGTCATCACTGTTAGCATTTTTATGCCTAACTTATTGACTTATTTTCTACATGGTTGGTTCAAAAGCCTAAGGGTGTCTTTGCAAGTAGGCACCAATTTAAGAAGTCTGTTTTTTGAAATCATGCCTCTTCCTTAATACTTCTCAAACACCAATCTGTGCCAGATACTGCAGGAGATACAAAGCTGTAAAACTCAGCAGGAGGGTCTTAGCTCTGAACAGGCAACACTCAATATCACATTCACTTAGAAGGATGCTGGACTGGAAACCAAGCACGCCAACAGGTAGTGTGAGGCACTTCTCAAGAGATCATCACAGCAGGACACAGAGCTGAAAAGGAATTGGCTTTTGTCTGGTCTTCTGGATGACAGTTCAGGTTCAAGGGACACTTGATCCAGTAGGTTTGAGAGGACAAGATGAAGATAAAGCAAGACTGAACCATAGCTCTGAATGCCAGCATAAAATGTCTGATGATCTCTGAGTAAGAGATTAGGACTGACTGAAGCTCTAAGAATCTGTTACGGCAGTGGTACGTAAGGGAGCTACAAGTAGAGAGAGACTGGGGGAAAGGAAGACTATTACATTCCCTTTGTGGAAAAAAATTAACAACACTGATGATAACAGCTGTAGCACTTAATTTTTTTTTTTTTTTTTTTTTTTTTCTGACAGGCAGAGTGGACAGTGAGAGAGAGAGACAGAGAGAAAGGTCTTCCTTTGCTGTTGGTTCACCCTCCAATGGCTGCCACGGCTGGTGCGCTGCAGCCGGAGCACCACGCTGAACCGAAGGCAGGAGCCAGGTGATTTTCCTGGTCTCCCATGGGGTGCAGGGCCCAAGCACTTGGGCCATCCTCCACTGCATTCCCGGGCCATAGCAGAGAGCTGGCCTGGAAGGGGGGCAACCAGGACAGAATCCGGCGCCCTGATCGGGACTGGAACCCGGTGTGCCAGCGCCGCTAGGTGGAGGATTAGCCTAGTGAGCCGCGGCGCCGGCCAGTTAATAATTTTTAAAGCAATTTACTATTTGCCAGACACTCTTCTAAGCATTTTTCATGTCTTAACTCATAACAATCCTATGAGATTTTCTAGGTACAAATGCTATCCATATACCATAGCAGGAAAAACTGAAGCATGAAGAGGTCAATCAACTCTCCCAGCGTCTCACAGCTATTAAGCTGTAGGAGGAACATTTGAATCCAAACAATCTACTCTAGCGCTATACTCCTGGACCACTCAACTATACAACCTATCAGAGAATACTGTGTGTACTCACAATGTCTAAGATTCTAGAAAAATTCAAGGAGTATCTCACCCTTCCCTAAGAAACTTGATAAAGATAAGGTTGATAGTCTTGGTGTTGGGCTCAGCAAGCCAACGCATGTGGCAATATCTTGTGGAAATAGAATATGAGTTCTTGGCCGGCGCCACGGCTCACTAGGCTAATACTCCGCCTTACGGCGCCAGCACACCGGGTTCTAGTCCCGGTTGGGGCACCGGATTCTGTCCCGGTTGCCCCTCTTCCAGGCCAGCTCTCTGCTGTGGCCAGGGAGTGCAGTGGAGGATGGCCCAAGTGCTTGGGCCCTGCACCCCATGGGAGACCAGGAGAAGTACCTGGCTCCTGCCTTCGGATCAGCACAGCGTGCCTGCCGTGGCGGCCACTGGAGGGTGAACCAACGGCTAAAGGAAGACCTTTCTCTCTGTCTCTCTTTCTCACTGTCCACTCTGCCTGTCAAAAAAAAAAAAAAAAAAAATGAGTTCTTGAACAGCAGTTGGCACATATTCAATGCCTACAAAATACTCAGTATTCTTCATACATCATCTCATTTAATTCTCACTAGCAACCTAAGAAGAAGGCATTATTTTTAACCCACATTTTTTTTTTCCAGGTCTGGAAATCTAGGTTCAAAGAAGCTATACCTTTTACTCCTTAGTATGGAGCAGCCAGTGACAGAATTGTAATTAGAATCCATATGCAAATCAAACCCAGGCTGTTTGCCCTTTCTTATGCTCACAGCCTGGAACAGTGGGACAGAAATACTGGTTGTCTAGAAGGCAGCAGCCCTCTGCCCCAGGAAGGGTAGCACCTTACAGGAAAGTCTCTGCAGCCCTGTTAGTGTGCAAAGCTATGGTGGCTGGGCCATATCTTTACCCAGCTAAATATGATACTGGACTAATCCCTGAGTCAGCCCTTGTGCCAAGAACTAGTCTGCAGACTTGGGCAGGACGAAGGCAGTACTGAGGATTCCCACGTATGAAATATAAACATGAAACCTTGAGGTTCAAAAACCATCGGCTTCAGAGGCCATCTGCATGTAGCCCTCCACAGAGAGTGGTTTGAAAAAGCCTTGTCTGAAGAGAACAGAGTCAAGTCATGCGGAATTGAGGAGAGTACCTAGAGATAAGAAACTCAAAAGAACAGAGCTAAATTTCAGGAAGCTGATGTATTGGTTTTCTCGGCTAATTCTCATGTGTTTAACCTCAGAGTTTCTCAAAACTATCTTAGAAAAGTAGTTATGACAATGTTAAATTCAAAGAGTAGCACAAAAAATATGTAACACCAACACAATGAAAAAGAACTGATTTTGATTTCAACATTTTTATATATTTTTTGGAACTTTTCATATTCCTGTAATATACTTATATTACAGTGTTATTGGGCTGGGGGGAAGCACTAATTGAGAAACTTTGAATCAACACTTGGGAACAGAGGGAAAAAACCCAAATTTTACATAGAGTAATATAGCAATTTCCAAAGTACTCAGTAAGAGAACATCAAAAACCATCTGAGATACTTACAAAAAATAGCAATTTCCAGAGCCCAAAGACCACCTTAGAATTTTCCTGGGTAGGGCCCAGGAATTTGGAGTTTAACAAGCTACCTAAGTAACTATGATATTTTTAAACAATTACTTCAATTATCCAAAATTACTTCAATTATCTTTTTCTTTTTAAGGTCCCTGATGACTTATTTAATACTCAAACAAATTTATACTGGAATGTAAGCACATGATATGTAACAGTGAGAATAGGGCACTGGGGTGAAGACGTGGGTGGCCTCATGTCTCACCATTGCTCTCTGCAAACTTCTGAACATCACTCAAGGTTTTCAGTTCTTGTCTTGGACATGCTGCTACACACAGTGCTACAGACTTGATCTTCCGGTTTATCAAGTCCAGATTGCATGGATCCAAAAAGAATACATACCTAAAGCATGGAGAAAGAAACTGAGATATTATTTCACAAAACACATTCTCATTCTCTGCATAGTGACTAGGCCTAAAAGTCTGAACTCCTTCACAATAAGACTGCACAAATCTACTCATAAATGCATTTTAAAAAATTTAAATATACTAGTAACAATGAAAACAGGAGAACTGTAGGAATCACAATTTTTATGGTCTATTTCTCTAACATTTTAATTTTTATCATATACATATATAGATTTTATAAGAAATCATCCTTTTTCATTTTTCTTATTTGTCAATTATAACAAAAAATTACGGCAATATCCCAGTATTTGTTATATAACTTGAATTATAGTTTCTAATTAACTATAAACTATAAACTTCAGTTAATGAACACAAAATTATCAAGGTGAATATATATAAAAAATATATATGAAGTTAGAATAAAAGAATTTAGTTTTCTTTACTTTCCAGAATTCTTACTTTGTAGAAAGAATTTAAATTACTTTTGAATTATATTAACTGTAATACATACTGCTTCTTTTTTTTTTAACTTTTATTTAATAAATATAAATTTCAAAAGCACAACTCTTGGATTATAGCAGCTCCCCCCCCATAACCACCCTCCCATCTGCAATCATCCCATCTCCCACTCCCTCTCCCATCCCATTCTTCATCAAGATTTATTTTCAATTATCTTTATATACAGAAGATCAATTTAGTATATATTAAGTAAAGATTGCAACACTTTGTACCCACACAGAAACACAAAGTGGTAAAGTATTGTTTGAGTACTAGTTATACCGTTAATTCACATAGTACAACACATTAAGACAGAGATCCTACATGGGGAGTAACTGCACAGTGACTCCTGTTGTTGATTTAACAACTGACACTCTTGTTTATGGCGTCAGTAATCACCCGAGGCTCTTGTCATGAGTTGCCAAGGCTATGGAAGTGTCTTGAGTTCGACAACTCCGATCTTATTTAGACAAGGTCATAGTCAAAGTGGAAGTTCTCTCCTCCCTTCAGAGAAAGGTACCTCCTTCTTTGATGGCCCCGTTCTTTCTGCTGGGATCTCATTCGTGGAGATCTTTCATTTAGGTTTTTTTTTTTTTTTTTCCCCCAGAGTGTCTTGGCTTTCCATGCCTGAAATACTCTCATGGGCTTTTTAGCCAGATCTGAATACCTTAAGGGCTGATTCTGAGGCCAGAGTGCTGGTTAGGACATCTGCCATTCTGTAAGTCTGCTGTGTATCCCGCTACCCATGTTGGATCCTTCTCTCCTTTTAAATTCTATCAGTTAGTATTAGCAGACACTAGTCTTGTTTATGTGATCCCTTTGACACTCAATCCTATCACTATGATCAATTATGAACTGAAACTGATCACTTGGACTAGTGAGATGGCATTGGTACATGCCACCTTGATGGGATTGAATTGGAATCCCCTGGTACATTTCTAACTCTACCATTAGGGGTAAGTCTGATTGAGCATGTGCAGAACTATACATCTCCTCCCTCTCTTATTCCCACTCTCATATTTAACAGGGATCACTTTTCAGTTAAATTTAAACACCTAAGAATAATTGTGTGTTAATTAAAGAGTTCAACCGATGGTATTAAGTAGACAAAACAATACTAAAAGGAATAAACATTAAGTTGTTCCTTGACAGTCAGGACAAGGGCTGATCAAGTCATTGTTTCTCATCGTGTCCATTTACTTCAACAGGTTTCCTTTTAGGTGCTCAGTTAGTTGTCACCGATCAGGGAGAACATATGATATTTGACCCTTTGGGACTGGCTTATTTCACTCAGCATGATGTGTTCCAGATTCCTCCATTTTGTTGCCTTTTAGTTTTTTTTTTTCATTGTTTTTGACTGCTGTATAGTATTCTAAAGAGTACATATCCCATAATTTCTTTATCCAGTCTACTCTTGATGGGCATTTAGGTTGGTTCCAGGTCTTAGCTATTGTGAATTGAGCTGCTATAAACATTAAGGTGCAGACATCTCTTTTATTTGCCAATTTAACTTCCTTTGGGTAAATTCCAAGGAGTGGGATGGCTGGGTCAAACGGTAGGGTTATATTCAGGTTTCTGAGGAATCTCCAGACTGACTTCCATAGTGGCTTTACTGAACTTCCATAGTTGCATTCCCACCAACAGTGGGTTAGTGTCCCTTTTTCCCCACGTCCTCTCCAGCATCTATTGTTGGTAGATTTCTGTATGTGAGCCATTCTAACCGGGATGAGGTGAAACCTCATTATAGTTTTGATTTGCATTTCCCTGATTACTAGTGATCCTGAACATTTTTTCATGTGCCTGTTGGCCATTTAGATTTCCTCTTTTGAAAAATGTCTATTGAGGTTCTTGGCCCATCTCTTAAGTGGGTTGTTTGTTTTGATGTTGTGGAGTTTCTTGATTTCTTTGTAGATTCTGGTTATTAATCCTTTATCAGTTGCATAGTTTGCAAATATTTTTTCCCAGTCTGTCAGTTGCCTCTTCACTTTCCTGACTGTTTCTTTTGCAGTACAGGAACTTCTCAATTGGATATAATCCCAATTGTTAATTTTGGCTTTGACTGCCTGTGCCTCCAGGGTCTTTTCCAAGAAGTCTTTGCCTGTGCCTTTATCTTGCAGGGTTTCTCCAATGTTCTCTAATAATTTGACGGTGTTGGGTCATAGATTTAGATCTGTAATCCATGTTGAGTGGATTTTTGTGTAAGGTGTAAGGTAGGGGTCTTGCTTCGTGCTTCTGCACGTGGAAATCTAGTTTTCCCAGCACCATTTATTGAATAGACTGTCCTTGCTCCAGGAATTGGTTTTAGATCCTTGATCAAATATAAGTTGGCTATACTGTTTCTTAAAATGGTCCTAGCAGTTAAGATGCCACTGGGAAGCATCTTATTCTATATCAGAGTGCCTGGGTTTGAGTCCCAGCTCCACTTTTGAGTCCAGATTCCTGCTAATGTACACCTCTGGGAAGTGGCAGGCAATGGCTCGAGTGTCTGTCACTAATGCACAAGGCCTGGATTAAATTCCTGGCTTTAGCACAGCTCAGCCTGTGGGGGACATTTGGGGAGTGAACCAGCATAAGGGAGCTCTCTTTCTATTTCTGTCTCTCTGCCTTTCACGTAAGTAAATAAATAAATGTTTAAGTGATCCGTTACAAACAGACAAAATAATCCCCAAATCCTAAATTATTTCCTCTATATCCTATACACTTATATTTAAAAAATGGAAAGATTAAATATAAACCAGACTACAATAGTTGTTTTTTTTTTGTTTGTTTTTGGTTTTTTTTTTTTTTTTGACAGGCAGAGTGGATAGTGAGAGAGAGAGAGAGAGACAGAGAGAAAGGTCTTCCTTTTGCTGTTGGTTCACCCTCCAATGGCCACCACGGCTGGCGCGCTGCGGCGCACCAGCGCTGATCCGAAGGCAGGAGCCAGGTGCTTCTCCTGGTCTCCCATGGGGTGCAGGGTCCAAGCACTCGGGCCATCCTCCACTGCCTTCCCGGGCCATAGCAGAGAGCTGGCCTGGAAAGGGGGCAACCAGGAAAGAATCCGGCGCCTTTACCGGGACTAGAACCTGGTGTGCTGGCACCACTAGGTGGAGGATTAGCCTACTGAGCCACAGCACCGGCCAACAGTTTTTTTTTTTTTTTTTAAGATTTTATTTATTTAAGAGGTAGAGTTATAGGCAATGTGAGAGAGAAACAGAGAGAAAGGTCTTCCTTCCGTTGGTTCACCCTGCAAATGGCTGCTACAGCCAGAACTACGCCGATCTGAAGCCAGGAGCCAGGTGCTTCCTCCTGGTCTCCCACACAGGTGCAGGAGCCCAAGCACTTGGGCCATCCTCCACTGCCCTCCCAGGCCACAGCAGAGAGCTGGACTGGAAGAGGAGCAACCAGGACTAGAACCCAGCGCCCATATGGGATGCTGGTGTCTCAGGTAGAGGATTAGCCAAGTGAGCCACGGCGCCGGCCCCTACAATAGTTATTTTTAATGTTATAAAGTAGAAAAGATGACAAAGATAAGATTGCAGATGCTATTTCTGCCCAAAGAGAAAGTGAGGACTAAATACTTCTGAGAAAAGCAAAGTACAATGTTATCGATCAAGGGAGGGCGTATCAGAATGAATGCTTTCATGCTAGGTAAGAATTAGATTTTTTTAAAATTTTGTTTAAATTTGAGAGACAGAGGCCGGCGCCGCGGCTCACTAGGCTAATCCTCTGCCTAGCGGCGCCGGCACACCGGGTTCTAGTCCCGGTCAGGGCACCGGATTCTGTCCCGGTTGCCCCTCTTCCAGGCCAGCTCTCTGCTGTGGCCAGGGAGTGCAGTGGAGGATGGCCCAAGTGCTTGGGCACTGCACCCCATGGGAGACCAGGAAAAGCACCTGGCTCCTGGCTCCTGCCATCGGATCAGCGCGGTGCGCCGGCCGCAGCGCGCCAGCCACGGCGGCCATTGGAGGGTGAACCAACGGCAAAGGAAGACCTCTCTCTCTGTCTCTCTCTCTCTCTCTCACTGTCCACTCTGCCTGTCAAAAAATAAAAATAAAAATATATAAAAATAAAAATAAAAAATAAATTTGAGAGACAGACACACAGAGAGCTCCCATACTTTCATTCTTTACCTACATGCCCACAACAGCTAGGGTTGGGTAGAGCTGAAGCCAAAAAGCTGGAATGGAATCCAGGTCTCCCACATTGGTGGCAGGGACCTAATTACTTAGGCCATTACTGCTGCCTCTTAAGGTCTGCATTAGCAGGAAGCTGGAGTCAAGAGACAGAGCCTAGTATTGAACTCACATACCCTGATGGGGGCTCGTTGTTTAACTGCTAGGCTAAATGTCCACCCCCACATAAGAGTTAAAGAACTTTCAGCGGCCAGCACCGTAGCTCACTTGGCTAATCCTCTGCCTGCGGCGCCGGTACCCCAGATTCTAGTCCCAGTTGGGGCGCTGGATTCTGTCCCGGTTGCTCCTCTTCCAGTCCAGCTCTCTGCTGTGGCCTGGGAAGGCAGTGGAGGATGGCCCGAGTGCTTGGGCCCTGCACCCGCATGGGAGACCAGGAGGAGGCACCTGGCTCCTGGCTTCGGATTGGCACAGTATGCTGGACGTAGAGGCCATTTGGGAAGGGAATCAAAGGAAGGAAGACCTTTCTCTCTGTCTCTCTGTCTCTCTCTGTCTCTCTCACTGTCTAACTCTGCCTGTAAAAAAAAAAAAAAAAAAAAGAAGAAGAAGAAGAAGAAGAAGACCTTTCAGCACTAGGTTCAATTCTATTGAGTCCATAGACATTTCTATAAAGTTACGTATATGTCAATAGCCTTTCCCATACTGTTCAACTGTGTTGCTATGCAAAACACAATTCAAATCTGGAACCAGAAAGATAACTAAAAATAAAAGCTATGTGAAAATAATGAAAGGCAAAAAAATGTAAAGTCAATATAAGTACTGGAATGGAGAACATAACAGGATACTAGAAGGCCGGCGCCGCGGCTCACTAGGCTAATCCTCCGCCTAGCGGCGCCGGCACACCGGGTTCTAGTCCCGGTCGGGGCGCCGGATTCTGTCCCGGTTGCCCCTCTTCCAGGCCAGCTCTCTGCTGTGGCCAGGGAGTGCAGTGGAGGATGGCCCAAGTGCTTGGGCCCTGCACCCCATGGGAGACCAGGAAAAGCACCTGGCTCCTGGCTCCTGCCATCGGATCAGCGCGGTGCGCCGGCCGCAGCGCGCCAGCCGCGGTGGCCATTGGAGGGTGAACCAATGGCAAAGGAAGACCTTTCTCTCTGTCTCTCTCTCTCACTGTCCACTCTGCCTGTCAAAAAAAAAAAAAAAAAAAAAAAACAGGATACTAGAAAAAAAATAAGTAGGGGTGGAGTACCAGAGAGATCTTTGAACACTTCAATTCAGCAAGAGGACCAGGAAGCCTGTGTGAAGCTCAGGTATAAGATACAAACCAAATGAAAAACAAACAAAAAAAATTTTTTTGGGTCATCCTGTTAGTGAATTCCAAAACACTAATGTTCTTCAGAGACAAAAGGAAAGGAAAGCAGCCAGGAAGAAAGATGTGATGTTGGGGGTAGACTTTCGGCCTAATAGTTAAATTGCCAGTTAGAATGTCTGCATCCCTTATCGAAATGCCTGGTTTCTGCTTCCAATCCGGCTTCCTTCCAATGCAGATTCTGGGAGGCAACACATGACGGGTCCCTGTCACCCAACGGGGGACCTGGATGGAGTTCTGGGATCCTGGCTTCAGCCAGATCCAGCCTTGACTGTTACAGGTATTTGGGTAGTGAACCAACAGATGGAAGATCTCTTTCTGTCCCTCTCTGATTCTTTGCCTTTCAAATAAAATGGGGAAAAAAAATGTGATTTGGAAGTGGGACTTGTGGTCTACTTCTGTGACTGATGGCAAGGAACTAGGGCACAGAGAGAACTATTTCTGGCAACATTTTGTTAGAAACAAGCATGTCCTCACTAAGTGTCCCTGTATCTGCTCTGTGCATCTAATTGAGCATATCCAAGCCTGGGAGCCTGCACACTGAATTGCACCAAGCCAGATCCTCGACAGGCAACACTCAGGTCCTTAAGGAGGGTGTCACAAAACCTTTGAATTAACTACTACTGGAACCACCACCAACACTACTAATATGATTAACAATAACAAAAATAATAATGGCAGCCAAATCTACTGAGTACTTACTATATACCAGATACCATATTAAACCTTTTACACAGAATAACTCATTTAATCCTTATAAAAATGCTGTTGTTATTGAGGGAGTAGGGGTAGGAGGTGGGGAGTGGAACTGTGGTGAGGGACAGGAATTGAATGCATAATTCTAAGTGATGAGCAATGCCTTGAGAAATAGCTGTAGAAATCATGTGACAGTAGAAAACTAGTCTTAAGGAGAAGGAAAGCAAGCCGGAGGCTGCCACAGTTATGTAGCTAGGCCTAGGCCAGATCAATGACAACCTCCTGGGAAGAGATGCACTGTCTGTCCTGTAGGCTCCTGCCTCCTCTAAAGCCAAAGTACCCTACTATATTTTTTACTTTTTTTATACCTTAAAACATATTCTCTTGACTTACACTAGTGGCTGGACAGCAGCCTCATGCCACACTTCAGTTAGACAAATCCAGACTTGCCCTCTGGTTCCAACAGTTTTGTGACCTTGGGGAATATATCAATCCAACTTAGCCTCAATAAGACATTGGACTCAACACTTCTAATATGGGCATAAACCAAGACAACAATACTAATATTTTTAATTTGGAAGAAATCTACATAGGAGTTTTCACAACCTTTGAGTCATTAGCCTTGATGAGAATTAAGCAGACTTCCAGAACAGGTCTAGCACAAAGGAAATAAGAACAAGGGGGCCAGAAGTCTCCTGTAACGACTCTAACAAATGAAAATAACTATGTATGGGTTGGAAAATCTATAATTTATAATCAACAAAACAAAACAAAATTCTTAATGGCAACTTCAGGAAACACGCACAGACACGACACATTTACACTCCACAGTCTAAGAACACATTAAACTTAATTCTCTATGCACACATACAATGTTAAAAATAACATGTCACAGGCCACACATTGAGATTCTGTTACCATTTTCTGGTTGTCAGTGTTGGGCACATTCACATTCTTTATCTTATTTGAGTCTCACAGCTGTGAGACAGGGGCCATCACCATGCCACAAACAACAAAACTGAGGTCTCAAGGGATTCACTACATCACCCAGGAGAGCCAGGAGGTACCAAGCATAAATTGGAGCCTCATCCTGCTGAGTCAACTTTTACTCTACTTTCATTCTGCCCTGTTTCCTAAAATATTTTCTATAGATACCATTCATAATTTTAACCATTCTATAGTAACTTCAATATTCTGTTTCCAATGTTCTGAAGTTCCATCAATTTGTGGCAACATGTTTATAAGTAATTATATTTTAACTAATTGGTATTCAACTAATATTTACAAACTAGGAAAAGTGCTTGTATCAAATGGACAAATTCATCAAAGCTATTTTTTTTTTGCCTTTTGATTTGAAAATGCCCTTAGCCAGCTAAATAAATCCTCAAATTAGCTTTGGTTTCATTTTAAACAAAACAAACTGTATGTGGCAATTTTATTTTTTTTTGACAATGAAAACATATTATTTAAGAATAAGCAACTCTTGGGGCAATGGTTAAGACACAGCTTGGGAAGCCTGCATTTCATATTAGATTGCCTGGATTGCAGTCTTGGCTCCACTCCCATTTCAGCTTCCTGCTAACACACACCCTAGGAGGCAGCAGGTAATGGCTCAAGTAATTGGGTTCCTGCAACACATATGAAACAGCTGAATTTTGAGTTCTGAGTTCCCAGCTTTGGCCTGGCCCAGCCCCAGCTATAAACTGGGAGAAGGAACAAGTGGATGGAAACTCTCTCTCAGGCTCTGTCTCTGCCTTTGAAACATAAAACACAAAATTTTAAAAAAGAAGAATCAACTCTTAAATAAATGACATTGACAGCCCAGATTATTATAACTGAAAACTCAAGGTGAATTTTTTATCTGAATGGGTAAGAGATGAAGGGTAACAGTGTGCAAAACATTCTAGAAAGGTTTCTCAAAACAGCCTAAGTTTACTTCCATAGGCAACTGGTTGGGAAAGAGGTGGTCACGTGAATTTTGAGAAGGCTTCCTAGGCCAACTGTGACTACACATCTTGGCATCCCTGCCCCACACCTCCAACATGGAGAACCAGTATTACAGATAATCCAGAAACCGAAGTTAAAACCAAGTGCTGGCCGGCGCCGCGGCTCACTAGGCTAATACTCCGCCTTGCGGCGCCAGCACACCGGGTTCTAGTCCTGGTCGGGGCGCCGGATTCTGTCCTGGTTGCCCCTCTTCCAGGCCAGCTCTCTGCTGTGGCCAGGGAGTGCAATGGAGGATGGCCCAAGTGCTTGGGCCCTGCGCCCCATGGGAGACCAGGAGAAGTACCTGGCTCCTGCCATCGGATCAGCAGGGTGCGCCGGCTGCAGCGCACCGGCCGCAGCGGTCATTGGAGGGTGAACCAATGGCAAAGGAAGACATTTCTCTCTGTCTCTCTCTCTCACTGTCCACTCTGTCAAAAAATAAAAAAAATAAATAAATTAAAAAAAAAAAACAAGTGCTTCACTGCTCCCCTCAGCGTATCTTTTACTAAGCCTTTCGATAACTTAAAAACACTATTGTTTTAGATTTCATATCTTTCAGAGCAACTGGAATGAATAAAATACCAAAACTGGGAATAAAAGAATGGGAAGCAGTAACAGAAAGACCCTCCAAAAGTAAACAATCTAGACCCTGCACACTGGCACACATGACATGCACCAACACAGTTGCTGGATACACAGAGCAAGCTTACAAAGGGAATTGCAAAACAGCCGAAGCAAGCTTTGAACTTGGCTGGGAATGGGAAAAAATGCTCAAACCAAACTGCAAAGCAAATACGGCAAAGAACAGCAGGTAAAGTGTGTAAATATATTTTATATATATATATCACTATGAAGGTGGTTTCCAGGATTATAAAAGAGACGGAAAATATAAGCATTTTAAATAGAAGCTTTTAATATATAACTAAATTATCCCGAAAGGAGACTGAAAGGAGACACATCTAAATAAAACATTCTGTTTACACCATTAACCAGGGGACAGATGCACCACAGATGAAAACAGGACAGTGAGGCAAAGAAGAGGCACAAAGTCCTGGAAGTTCAGAAAGAGTCCAAAAGCCAAGCAAGGAGGTGACTTTTTTTTTAAAAAAAAAGATCTTATTTATTTATTTGAGAGGTAGAGTTATAGACAGTGAGAGGGAGAGACAGAGAGAGAAAGGTCTTCCTTCTGTTGGTTCACTCTCCAAATAGCTGCTACGGCCAAAGCTGCGCTGATCCGAAGCCAGGAGCCAGGGGCTTCTTCCTGGTCTCCCATGCGGCTGCAGAGGCCCAAGGACTTGGGCCATGCAAAGAGGTGACTTTTAAAGCTGTGCTCAGAGTAAGAAGGTGAGACCGAATGACATGGTGCCAGGGAGGATTGGAAACTAGTGTGAGTAGGCAATTTGTATAGCAGTGAAGATACTGCTTGGGATGCCCGCATCCTGCATCAGAGTGACGAGATTCAAGTTCTGGTTCCATTTCCACCTCCAGTTTCCTGAAAATGTACATGGTGGGAGGCAGCAGATGACAGCTCAAGTACTTGTGTCCCTGCCACCTGTGTGGCTCCTACTTTGGCTTCACCTGGTCCTGACTGCTGTGGGCATTTGAGGCGTGAAATGGAAGATCTCTGAATCTTTCTGTTTCTCTCCCTTTTAGATAAAAAATAAATGAGAGTTTAAAACAACTAGCTTGAACTTCTAGTTTTATTTTCTTCCCTGAAGATAGGAGACAGTAAAAACCATAAAATTTATGAAGAATTCACTGTGAGTCACAGGCATCTTAGGTTCTTCTCTGACAACATTGTACTTCAACAAGTGAGGTCTATGAGCAGGCGACTGACCTAGGGCCACACTGCTTGAATTGACTCCCCAGTGATATTCTTTCCAATTTACACTAGAAAGTGAGAGCAAAATCTCTGTCACAATGGAAAGTGAGTTGCAGGACAAGGAGATCATATTAAACTCAGGGGTCCCAGGGCAAACAAAGTTCCACTGGAGCCGATATAGTGCAGCATTCCCATGAGAAGCATTATACCGGATGGTGTGAAAACCATTCATTCATTCAACAAACATCAGTAAGTGTTTACTCCTGGGCAAGGCCCTTTGGGTATAAAATTCATAAAACACATTTTCTTTAACACAAATCACAAAGTCTAGAGAAAAAGAGACAAAACATATAGTAATTTCAAAACCAAGCGACTGGTGGCAATGGGAATTATGTAACAACTTCTGCTTGGAGAATAAGGGGTTAGCGGAAGCATTAGGGAGGAGGAGGAGGAGGTAGTATCTAAGCCACATTTTGAAAGTGAGTAGGAATTTTCCAGACAGATGGAAAACGGAACACTCTAGGCAGAGGAAAGCGCATGTCTAAAAGCACAGAAGCATGAAAGAGCATATTTAAGCAACTGCAAATAATCTGATAAGGTCAACGGTAGGATGCAGCATCAAAGAGCTGTGCGCCAAGGAGAAGCAGGGGACAGAAAAGGAAGGCACCCTTACAGCCTGGAGCATCTGACAGCTCTACTCCATTAGGCAACACACGCTCAAATGGCCCCGGCACAGTGACGCCCTGCCAGGGCCAGCCCCTCGGGTTGGAGGCCAGAGAGGGGCCGGCTGAGGCACAGCAGCACTACTCCAGAGATGAGCCTGAGCTGTTAAACCGCCTCCCGCTGCCATGGCAACTCTGCGGCAAGGCTTTTTGGAGCAAAAGGTGGCAAGCAGATACCAGGTCTGCTGGCCGCCTCCTGCCGAATTTGGCTTCTCTCCTCACTAATCAGGACGTAAGTGCTGCAGCACTCGTGCCGGAAAGCTGGCTGAAAAATCCCTCCATCGCCTTCCGCTTTAGTGATTCTTGACACGTGCCTTCCCCAGAGGGAAATAAAAATGGAGTCTGATCATTTTTCCAATTATTGCCTCATATCAATTTACAATTTATAGCCCCTCTCCACCGAGTATGTTGCTGTTAGTGAATCACACACACCAAAAGGAAAAACAGAACAGCCTAGCAGAGGCTTCTGGCATTACTAAATATAGGCTTCACTGAGCCCGCAGATCTGTACTCCACCCACAGTGGGATGCTGCCCAGAGGAGGCCTCTAGTTTCTGGGGGAAGGGAGGACTGCCAGGAAGGCACGTCCAGCCTTGTCATTCCAGGCAGGACCCAGATGCCCCAAGAAGAGCTGTATTATACCACAAGCGTGGTCAAACCCACAGTAAGCCAACCCAATTAACTGAAACACATCATAAAACTCTGCTGGCCTGCAACTTTCTGGAAGTGAAAGAGAGAAACAAGTCAAGACCAGCAATTTATATTCAAAACTGAAACTCTAAATAGTGGCTGAGGGGATTGTATTAAGATTCCATGGTCACTGCTAAGGCTGGTGCATCTCCCCCTCCAAAATTCACGTTGAGGGGCCAGTGTTATGGCATAGCAGGTAACGCCATCGCTTGTGATGCCGGCATCACATATGGGTGCTGGTTCAAGTCCCAGCTGCTCTGCTTCCCATCCAGCCTCTGCTAATATGCCTGGGAAAGCTGCAGAAGATGGCCCAAGTGCTTGGGCCCCTGTACCCACATGGGAGACCTGAAAGAAGCTCTAGATCCTGGCTTCAGCCTGGCCAGCACTGGCTGTTGCAGCCATCTGGGGGAATGAACCAGCAGATGGAAGATCTCTCCCTCTCTGTCTCTCCTTTTCTCTCTGTTACTCCGTCTTTCAAATAAATAAAATAAACCTTTAAAGGGCCGGCGCCACGGCTCACTTGGCTAATCCTCTCCTGCGGTGCCGACACCAGTTGGGGCACTGGATTCTGTCCCGGTTGCTCCTCTTCCAGTTCAGCTCTCTGCTGTGGCCCGAGAAGGCAGTGGAGGATGGCCCAAGTGCTTGGGTCCTGCACCCGCATGGGAAACCAGGAGGAGGCACCTGGCTCCTGGCTTCGGATCTGCGCAGCGCACTGGTGGTAGCAGCCATTTAAGGGTGAGCCAACGAAAAAGGAAGACTTTTTTCTCTGTCTATCTCTCTTGCTCTCACTGTCTAAAAAAAAAATAAATAAATAAACCTTTAAAGCAAAATCTGAAATTTAATTGTCATTGTGATGGTATTAAGAGATGGGACCTTGAAGAGCAGAAGAAGTCATAGGGGCAATGCCTTCATGACTGGATTAACAGCCGTCTCTCAAGAGTGGTTAGTGGGGCTGGCGTTGCAGAGTGGGGAATTAAGCTACTGCCTGTGATACTGTGCCCACATGGGCACTGAGCTGCTCCACATCCCATCCAGCTCCCTGCTAATGCCTGGGAAAGCAGCAGAGGATGGCCCAAGTTCTTGGGCCCCTGCACCCATGTGGGAGACCCAGAGGAAGCTCCTGGCTTCTGGCTTTGGCCTGGTCAGCACTGCCTGTAGCAGCCATCTGGGGAGTGAACCAGTGGATGGATGATATCTTTCTCTGTCTCTCCCTCTTTCTGTTTAATTCTACTTTCAAATAAACAAATAAATCTTAAAGGAAAAAAAAAAAGTGGTCAGTTAACACTGGGAATAGGCTCCTGAAAAAAAGGGTAAGTCCAGCCACCCTGTTCTCTCTTCCCCATGCTCTCTTGCTGTGGGATGCCTTCCACTGTGTTACGATGCAGTGACGTGGCCCTCACCAGACACAGCCTTCACCGTTGGACTTCCCAACCTCCAGAACCCTGAGCCAATAAATGTGTCTATTGTTTATAATTTACCTGCGCCATACATTTCTGTTACAGCAGCAGAATATGGACTAAGATTAGAGAATAGGACTTAGGCAAGAAGGACTGAAGTGAGCTGTGGGAAACCCAGCCTGTGAAGTTGATGACAAGGATATCCCACTTCCTCATAGCCTTCCCAATACCACTGAGGAAGAGGTAACAATCTCCCTAGAAAGAAGTACCACGTTGAAAATAAAACCCGACCACACGCCTCACAATCCATAAAGAGGCAGCGGAACTCTAACTAGCACAGCAGCGCCTCTGCCAGCACGCCTGTAGCCCTTGATTTACAGGCACCTGCTAAGAAGAGAAAGCTTCATAGTCCTTTCTGGTAATTCATAGCACTGAGACCTGAAAACTGTGGAGGAAGCCCGGGGATCAGATTAAGACAGCAATACTGACAAAATGTTTACCAGTCTGACCTCACCTCCCACTGGTCTCCTCTCTGTTCCTCAAAAAATCTGGCACACTCTCACCTTGGGGCCTTTGCACTGTGTGTCTGCCTGAACAGCTTTTCTCTAGAGAGCAACAGGGTTTACCCCTTCACTTTTTTTTAAATCTTTACTCAAAAGTCACCTCCAGGATGCCTGCTCTGGGCACTCTGTCTAAAACCTCAGCTCTACTCTGATGCATGTTCTCCATCTCTCCTGCTTTGTTTGTTTTTCCTCAACACTCATATACTGTACATTTTACTTACTTATCTGATTATTATCTACCTCCACCAGTACAGCATCAGCTCCATGAAGGCAGAGTTATTTGACTGCTTAACTCATCACTGTATTGTTAGTACAGAAAATAATGTCTGGAACAGAAAACAGCCCTATACTAACTGCATTCAGAGGCAGGTGTTAGGCACAGCAGTTAGAACACTGTTTGGGACATTCCCATCCCCCATCAGAGTGCTTGGGTTTGAGTCTGAACCCCACTTTTGATTCTAGCTTCCTGCTGATTTGTGCCCTGGCAGCAGCAGGTGATGGCTCTGGTAGTTGTGTCCCCTGGATTGAGTACCTGGCTCCTGGCTTCAGGCTGGCTCAGCTGTAGTTGTCGTAGACAGTTAGGTGTAAGCTAGTGTACAGAAGATCTATCTGTCTGTGTGCCTCTCCCTCTGCTTTTCCAATAAATAATTTTAAAAAGCAAGCAACCACAAGTTTAAAACCTTTTTTTTTTTTTACCAAATTAATAAATGGATGATAATTGTGTAAGATTTGCCAAGTGGGGCTGTAGTAGTGAGAAGAAAAGGAGGCAAATACTACAGGTAGTGAAAAATACATTCATTCAACAGGAAAGTATTGAACACCTACTCTGCCAGGAGGTGCAGGGCTAAATAAATTCCAGAAACACAGTGATACACAAGGCCATAGAAGTGTTTCCCTTCCCAGTGTTAAAAGTCCAGAGTACTAGGAGACAATTACAAGAAATGTATTAAGTGCAATAGCAGAGAAAAGAGGATAGAAGTGTCTCCCTTCCTAGTGTTCAAAGCCAGAGGGCAGGGGGACAAAGAGAAGCAGTTGTAAGAACAACAGCAGAGAAGGCATAAAATAAGCCTCTTGGAAGGAGAGTCAGGTTACCTGCCCAGGGGACAGGATGTCTAAAGACCTAAAGAATGAATAAAAGTTAGCCAGGTGAGAAATGGAAGAAAGAGAGTATACAAAAGGAGAGACAGAGAAAGATATCCATCCACTGGTTCACTCCCCAAATGGCTGCTACAGGCAGTGCTGGGCCAAGCCGAAACCAGGAGCCAGGAACTGCCTTTGTCTCCCATGTGGGTGCAGGAAAGCAAAAACTTAAGGAAGATGCCTAGCACTGATTTAGACCAGTGAGTCTAGGATATTGCGGACTGAAACCTAGGCACTATACAGTACGCCATTATCAAAAATTATATGACAAGAAAAAATAAGGATGGTAAGAGAAAAAAAAAAAGAGCACTTAACAGACTTAACAGAAAGTAGGAGTTAAAGGACTAGTCAAAGAATGGCTGCAGTGAGCAAAACAGAACATGCAAGAAAATGCAAGCTGGAAGAAGAATCCTGAGGTCAGAATTGGGAATTCTTGAATTATCTGAACGATTTTGTAGGTGGAACAATTAAGGGTGATGGCAAACACCAAGCTGTGACTATGGAAGAGTGAATCCTAAAAGCCTCCACGGAGGAAACATTTAAACAGCTCCCAGGGCTAGCATGAGGAATCAATGAGACAGAATATGTGAAAGTGCTTTGTAAATGACATAAACATAAAGTTGGTTAGATAAGCTGTGTTTCTACCATTTAGGGCTAAAGAAGCAAGAAGTTTTGATGAATAACTTTGAAACTTATTTTGATATTGAAGGCGATTATATACACATTTATGGTAGCAGGCATTGTACTAAGCAGTATATATCATTTGCCATATTTATTCCTCTAAAACAGGAAGTCAGTAATATTATTAATTTCATTTTACAAATAAAGATCTTCAAACCAAATATTACTGTGATTATTTTCTGTAGTGTAAATCTATTGGGTCTACCCTCAAATACATCCCAATTACATGAAAAATCTTATTCTTCATAGAAAAACCACACATACGGCTCCTATAATGCTGCTTTTATCATTAAATCTGAGAATCAAATTTTTTAAAAATGAAATATGCCAACATTTGGTGCTATTTAATTTCTTTATTGTTTCAATGGTATAGAAATTACCTTATCTATATTAAATATAATATTCATTTCAAAATATTGAATTCATCCAGAGCTTATTTTTACATGGAATGAGATTAAAATAGATCTAAATGTGATTTTCTCTTTTTTAAGATTTTTTTTTATTTATTAAAAGACAGAATTATGGAGAGAGGAGAGAGAGATCTTCTATCTGCTGGTTCACTCCTCAAATGGTCACAGTGGCTGGAGCTAGGCCAGGCTGAAGCTAGGAAGTTCTTCTGGGTCTCACACATGGGTGTGTGGTAGAGGCCTTACCAAGATCAGAAGAAAGAGAAAAAAGAAATTTCCTTGGGAATGGAATGTGGTCATTACCTGCTTGCCTATGAATGCTTCAACTGTAGCTATTACCTGCTTATATGTAACAAGTTTGGCTTCTGCTTGCTAAACAGAGCAATGTTGTTAACCTTTGCCAGAATACACACAGCTCAGTATGTGTGTGAAAGAAACATCATCAGTAACTAGTACCCATGCCCAGTATTGTATCAATTCCTATAGCTGCCATGTAGAATACCCAATCAAATGTATGCACATAGCCATATAAGGGAGACAAAGAAGCTAAAAACATACATAAGGCAATACCACTGTTTGGGACTCAGGCTTTTTAGATAAAAATCTTACTGAGCCTTATGCTGGCATAATAAAAGACTGCTTCCTAGCCTTGGTGTGTCATTTTGGCTCATGAACCCTGCTCCAAGTTCAGGGACCCAAGCACTGGAGCCATCTTCTGCTGCTTTCCCAGGTGCATTAGCAGAGAGCAGGAAGGGAAGTAGAGCAGCCAGGTCTAGAACCAGCACCCACATGGGATGCCAGCATCGCAGGCAGAAGCTTAATTTGCTATGCCACAACACCAGCCCCTAAATGTAGTTTTCTTCAAAGTATTTCAATCTAATATTTTTTATTAAACACTGCTTGCTTTCACAGCTTTTATTTTACTTGATTTCTCACTATGTTTATTTTCTCTATTTCTATGTTATTAACTTGCTTTTAAATAGTCTTCTTAATGTACTTAGGAACAAGTTCTGATCTAGAATGGCAAAACTCAAAACTCCTTTCATTTCCCTCTAAACTATACAACTGTTAGACAATGACAATTAAAGACATACTTTTTATGCAGTGAGCAACCCCTGGCTCCCATACTTTGGTCACTACAGTAACTGCCAACATTTTAAAATCAGAACATCAACAGGTTTTGTGTACTCCCCTGACTCTTCTCACCAACAACTTTCTGGCTTCTCTTGAGAAATCAACATCCTTGGGCTCATGCCTCCACATGCCAAAATTCAGCTATAACTAAGTAGCTACCTCCTTTACATGGAACATGCAAAGCATTTAAGTTCAAAGCATTCAATATTTCTTGTTTTATACCCAACACACTTAACTGATACACAATGGTTGCCTAGAGGCTTTTGCAAACTCTGATAAACCACGAGTTCCCCTTTTTGCCAGGCACTTCACAGTTAACTTGGCGTTCAACTTCAATAACTACACTTAGCCGACTTCTCTAGTCTAACCTCTTTCCTACTTCCACTGTGTGGCTCCTGACATTTTTTCCCCATTTCATTGTCTAACAATATATACACCGAATTCTATCCTTCTCAAGTTATTTTGTGAATGAAAATAATTTTTAGGGACCAGTACTGTGGTGTAGCAGGTTAACCTTCCACCTGTGATGCCGGAATTCCATATGGGTGCTGGTTAGGGACCCAGCTGCTCCACTCTGATCCAGCTCCCTGCTGATGTACCTGGGAAAGCAATGGAAGATGGCCCAAGTGCTTGGGCCCCTTCACCCATGTGGGAAACCCAAAGCAGTTCTGGGCTCCTAGCTTTGGCTTGGCATAGCCCTGCCAGTTGCAGCATTTGGGCAGTGAACCAATGGATGAAAGATCTAATTCTGCCTTTCAAATAACTAAAAAATAAATCTTTTTAAAAAAAGAATTTTTAAAAAACATTTCAGCTCTGAAATTCTTGCCTTCTCCTGACTCTGATTTATACTGTCAATCAAGTTCAATCTAGCACCTTTACTGAATTAAATCTATGAATTGCCTTTGTTAGTACTGTCGTCTTTACTGCATTAAAACTACTTGGCCAGGAGTAGGTTATATTTCTCTTATTGTTTTCTTTCTATTAAAGTAATGTAATTCTCTCTATTAGGCCATAATACATATTAGTTTTATTTTTAACAACACAAATATTATCTTTTTCATTGTATTTTCTGTGTACTGATAAAACAAATGACTGAATTTAGTTAGGCATATGTTTCATAATCTATAATTTAAGAACCTCATCTCAAGATATGCTTTCTTATATATCCAAACATTCCAGGTTATAGCCTCTTGTCATTAGAAAATACTCTCATTGTACTCTCTAATAACTTACACATACTCCACTTATTTTTTTTATATGTGTTGTTGCAACTAGTTACTAAAAACAATGCTATAGGGGCGGCATTGGGGCACAGCTTGTTTTAAGCTGCTGCCTCTGACATCAGCATCTCATATGAGCATCGGTTCAAGTCCAGCTGCTCTACTTCTGAACCAGCTCCCTGCTAATGTTTCTGGGAAAGCCAGATGACGGCCCAAGTACTCCAGCCCCTGCCACCCACTTAGGAGACACAGACTGAGTTCTAGGCTCCTGGCTTTGGCCTGTACCAGCCACTGTGGCCATTTGAGAAGTGAACCAGAAGATGAAAGATATTTCTCTCTTTCTCCCACTCTCCCCCGCTGTCTCTCTCTAACTCTGCCTTTCAAATAACTAATAAAAACAGTGCCATAAAAAAGGTTGATTTTTTTGTTTAAGTTGAGAAAAACTATTTCTATTTCTCCAAAATATTGGCATCTGCCACTATAAGAAACCCCCTAAATATCTTTCTGTGTCCTCAACTTAAAATAAAATCTATTTTTGACAAAAGTGCCATGATAATCAATAGGGAAGATAGTCTTTTCAATAAATGTGCAAAATCACTGTGTCTTTATAGAGGAAGAAGATAAACCCTGACCTTTTTTTCACATCATACATAAAAATTAAAGTGGATCACAGACATAAACATAAGTGCTAAATAAGCAAACTCTTAAAAGAAAGCATATAGAAAATTTTTTGACCTTGGGGTAAGGCAATGATTTGATAGAACATGAAAAACATGAACCATTTAAAAAATGGATAAATTCGACCTTATCAAAAATTCAAAAATTTTTTCTCACAGAAAGATGCCATTAACAAAAAGGTACACCACAGATTAGAGAAAAAATTTGCAAAAGCATATACTTAACAAATGTCTAGAATCCTCATTATACAAAGACCTCTTATGACAAACCAATTTGTGAAACTTGTTTTGGAAGATGACGATAATGAAGATGTGAAAGGATGTGAGCACCTCACTAAGGCAGGCAGGCAGGCAAACTGGTCAATCAGCACTTAGAAATATGCTCAATAATGCTAGTCACTGGAAATATTTGAGAGGCTGGTGTTTGGGTCAGCAGTTAAGATGCCTACTTTCCACATGGGATACCTGGGTTTGATTCCTGGTTCCAAGTTCCAATTCCAGCTTCCCGTCAAAGCAGACTATGGGAGACAACTGTGATGGCTTAAGTAACTGAGTCCCTGCCACCCACATAGGAGACATGGGATTGAGCTTCCAGCTCTGGCTCCAGTTCCAAGCCCAGTCCCTGCTATCATGGGCAGGATGGGAACTCTCTTTGTCCGTCTGTTACCTCCTTCCTCTCTGCTTGCTAAATAAATTTAAAGAAATTTTTTAGAGGCTGGCATTATGGCATACTGGGTAAGGCCACCACTTGTGATACCAGCATCCCATATGAATGCTGATTTGAGGCCTTGCTGCTTCACTTCTGATCCAGTGCTCTGCAAATGTGCCTGGGAAAGCACAGAAGATGGCCCAAGTGCTTCGTTCCATGCACCCACATGGGAGGCCTGCAGAAAGCTCCAGGCTCCTGGCATTCGCCTGGCTCAGCCCTGGTCACTGTGGCCATTTGGGGACTGAAGCAGCAGATGAAGATCTCTCTGTCTGTCTCTCCCTCTCTTTCTGTAACTATGCCCTTCAAAAATAAATAAATAAATTTTTTTAAAAAAAATTAAAGGAAATATGTGAATTAAAATCAGTGAGATAACACTACATACTTTAGAACATCTGAAAATAAAAACACTGATAATAGGAAACGTTAGTGAGGAGGTGGAACAACTAAAACCCTTCTACCTTCCCAATGCAAATGCAAAATGGAATCTAGTGACAATTTCTTATAAATTAAAACATACTCTTGTCCTATGACTCAGCAGTCCTGATCTTAGGCATCTACCCAAGAGTAAGGGACTATCTATTCAAACAAAATCATGTACATGAATTTTTAAAGCTTTATTATTCATAATAAGAAATGATAATAAATATTCATAAAACTGAACAAACAAAAAGTGGTATGTTCACACAATGGAACACTACTTAGTATTTTAAAGGGAACGAAGTAACTGATAAGTATTGAATAACATGGATGGATCTTAATAACATTATCATGCTAAGTAGTAAAGGAAAATAAAACACTATATATTGTACAATTCCATTTTATATGACATTCTAGAAAGGGAAAAACTATGCTGGCCAAAAATGGATCAGTGGTTGCCTGAGAACATAAGAAAAAAGATTAACTTTAAAATAATTTTCTGAGAGTTTGAGAACTTTCTAAGAGGGAAGGTGTATGACTGTATATAGTTAACAAAATTCAAACTGTATACTCTAAATGTTTAATTTTATCATATGTAAATAATATATCAATAAAACTATAAAACCAAAAAATTTAAATTTCCTCTTGAAGGTACACTTTATAAAATGAAATTTAATCTGGTCGGCACCGTGGCTCACTAGGCTAATCCTCCGCCTTGTGGCGCTGGTACACCAGGTTCTAGTCCCGGTTGGGGCGCCAGAGTCTGTCCCAGTTGCCCCTCTTCCAGGCTAGCTCTCTGCTGTGGCCAGGGAGTGCAGTGGAGGATGGCCCAAGTACTTGGGCCCTGCACCTGCATGGGAGACCAGGATAAGTACCTGGCTCCTGGCTTCGGATCAGCGCGATGCGCTGGCCGCAGCGGCCATTGGAGGGTGAACCAATGGCAAAAAGGAAGACCTTTCTCTCTGTCTCTCTCTCTCTCACTGTCCACTCTGCCTGTCAAAAATTAAAAAAAAAAAAAAAAATCTACAGTTCAGTGTGTACAAAGAATTTAATCTTAGAAAGAGATCAGGACTTTGCCCTTGGCTTCTAGGAGTTAATCTTTAGCCTTATAGGAGTTTCTTTGTTTACATGGGGGGTCTCGGGTCATGACATAGACTCCAAGCATGTGATTTAGGATGAAGGTGGGCCAGACCAGATAACACTTAGGGCAGAGCTGACCACTCTAAAAAGATTAACAACAATACGTAGACTGGGAGTTTTGGGTCACACAACATTAACTTGACCAGAGAGTGAATCAGGCACACAATGGAATCCCAGTAAAAATTCTAAACACCAGCGCGGTGCGCCGGCCGCAGCACGCCGGCCGCGGCGGCCATTGGAGGGTGAACCAACGGCAAAAGGAAGACGTTTCTCTCTGTCTCTCTCTCTCACTGTCCACTCTGCCTGTCAAAAAAAAAAAAAAAAAAAAAAAAAAATTCTAAACACCAAGGTTCAGGTACACTTCCTTAGTTGGCCACACTCTCTGTATTGTCACACATTAAGGCCAGTAAAGTAATGGGCTTTGATTCCACCTTACTCCTGTCTCCCAGTGGGTGAGAATAATGGAAGCTCCTTTCTATGTACTTCTTTCATTGGAAGATTTCATTCAGCATCCCTTCTCTATAATAAACCACAGCCATGAGTATAATAGCTTTCAGTGGATTGAGTTTTAGGCAGACTCTTGAACCTAAAGGTGGTCTGAGGAACCCCTGAACTTGCAATTGAATTAAGGGTGGTCATGTGTACTCCACATAAATAGGTGTCAAACTTAGGAGCATAAAATTCATATCTGAAGTGGTTAACAATTACCCAAACTATGTTACAAAGGTCATTATCTTTCAGCTTAGTATAATGACAAAAGCTTTTAACAATCTTTATAGGTACTAGGTAAACCTGGAACCAACCCAAGCACTAAGACTCCAGATTGAGCATATGTATCAGCTGTTTAACTACAAAGGTAAATATACACACCTATTGTAACACAGAGGAGAAACCAACCATCTCATCATCCTTGCTTACCTACATATATATATAATATAATCCTTTGTATAAATTGCTTCTCCTTTGTATATTTTTATGTTTCAGCACATGTATACATCATGTAATGATCAAACCACAGTAATCAGCAGAAACATTCCATACTTGTATCATTTCTCTGTGGTGACAGCATTCAAAAATACACAATACATTAATGTTAACTACAGTCACCTTGCTGGGTAATAGAACACAAAAATTTATTCCTCCTTTCTACTTGTAATTCTATACCCATCAACCAACTCTGCACAACTTTCTCTTTACTTTTCTCACTCCAGTCTCTGGTAATCACCAATTCTGCTCTCTACTCCTGTGAGATCAATGTTCTTTGATTCCACATATGAGTGAGATCACACGGTATTTATCATTCTGTGTCTGGCTTATTTCACACATGTCATCTAGTTCTTTTAAATAGCTTCTCATTCCCCTACTTACAATCTACAGAACATTTTGATTGTTTAACTCTTGCATTTTCTAAGCATGTAGTTAGATATCTTCTTTCAAATTGCTAGTGGTATTATCCATAGTAAGTATTATCCTAGAGGCAGAATTACACTAATATATATAGATACTATCTTTATAAAAAGTTAAATAAAATCAGGCTAAAGAGTATAATGATTATAAAATATGACAAAAATTATTTCCCAAAAATGCCTCCCTAAATCAACTTTTTTTTGCTTACACATGTAATTTTTACCTAAATCAACTTCTAAAATCTTAGCTATCATTTTCACAATGCTGATATTTTCCATGAGAGAAAAGGAAAGTTTAGGGAAAAATCATACACATAATACAGTGAGATTCTGTTTAGAATACTAAATGTTTCTGTTTCTGAATGCTTGTAAATGTGAGGCACTCATCTAGGCTGCTCCTTTTCATGTTAAGCTAAATTAGGAGAGGTAGTAAGTCAGTTAATGTTGGAGTCAGAATTTCTGACGAGAGAGTGCTATCCTTCAAAGCAAAGCCAAAGTTTTCAAAGGCTTAAAGACTCTCCATTTGTTCAAATTTATCCGCAAGTGTCAGAACAAGCAGGCGATCTACCGGAGCTGCTCAAAATACCACCTCAACAACAGGTGGGCAGAACACTTTGTAAAACTCCAGCATTAGCACAGTGGATAAATATATCACCTCTCCTCCTCAAAGCTTCTGCAACTCTACAAAACAGAGCCGGGACCACCTTCCGTTATGTGCCAGTCTTTTTTTTTTTTTTTTTTTTTTTTTTGATAGGCAGAGTGGACAGTGAGAGAGACAAAGGTCTTCCTTTGCCGTTGGTTCACCCTCCAATGGCCGCTGCGGCCGGCCCGCTGTGGCCGGTGCACCACGCTGATCCAATGGCAGGAGCCAGGTACTTATCCTGGTCTCCCATGGGGTGCAGGGCCCAAGGACCTGGGCCATCCTCCACTGCACTCCCTGGCCACAGCAGAGAGCTGGCCTGGAAGAAGGGCAACCGGGACAGAATCCAGCGCCCTGACCGGGACTAGAACCCGGGGTGTGCCGGCGCCGCAAGGCGGAGGATTAGCCTAGTGAGCCGCGGCACCGGCGTGCCAGTCTTTACATTGTTTTAACATAGCCTAAGAGAACTCCAACCTGTTGATTCAGCCCTGACTATTCGTCATCCAGCAAGACAAGCTTGGCATTTTAATTAGAACTCCAACTTCACTAGAAGATGGACTCTTGGAACCACTTCTCAGTCCCCAAACCCACTACCCTTCACCAGCTTTCTTCCAATCACAATAATATGTACTTTCCTTCCACAGACCTGCATTATTTTACTCTCCCCTGGTAGAATGTAAGTCCTGTCTAGAAGCCACATCCCACTAACCCTACTGGGACTCAGTCCTACAGCCACATGGAACTTAATTTTGGCAACACCTCAATGACTTTGGAAGAGGATTCATTCCTAAGAACCTCAAGAAAACATCACAGCCCTGCTGAAACTGATTTCAGGACTGAGTGACTTGGAGCAAAAAACCAGCTAAGCTACACTGTGTACAGACTTCTGATTCATAGAACTCTGTTGTTTGAAGCCATTAATTTTGGAAAGTTGTTCCAGCAACAGAAAACTAATAAAATTGTGATTCCAGTCATACCATCAAATTGCCTTACTTTTCTCTCACCAGCAGTTGGCTGTTAGGAACCCAGGAAACTGGATTTATCCAGTTTTCTATTGACAACAATTTTACAAGATGTTTCACATTGCATTGTCTTAATTTTTCTGTGTATTTTGTCTTCCTTACTAGAATGCAAGCTCTTTGAGAACAGGAATTGTGAGTGTGTTTTATACTTTTTAATGTTTTTCATTGCTCAGGTAATATATATTATACTTTTTTACCGTGTATTTTTTACACATATAAATACACCATGCTACACACTGCTTTATAATGTATTATTTTCCTTAACAACTTTATGCAGATATTCTATGCTAACGGACATTCTTCTGCAGCATCACTTTTACTGGCTTCATAAAGCCTCAGACTTGGCAAGTGTCCCATAACCTCTCTCATGCTCTATACTGCTCTCTATATAACATTTTCTATAGTTGTAATAATTTGGGATTGCATGATAATTTTACTAAGTTCTGTTTTCTCCACGAAATGGTCATCTCCATGAGATAAAAAAGTGCTTATTTTTCTCAAGTGTATAACTTCAAGAGCCAAACACAAAGAAGATGGTGAAGAGAAATAGTCCATGAATGAATGAATGAATTTAACCAAACTTCTTTCACCATTTATTTTCTTATTTTACTAATCCTAAAAGAGGTCTTTAGCATACAACTTGTTTTCAATATTTAGCATACAATGGCTAAATAGAATAACCGAATTTTCAAGAATGTCAAAGGATAGTCATTCAGTAAATAGCAAACTGACTTAAGTCATTGGGAGTAACAGAAATAAGTCCTAGTCACAGAACATGAAAAACAGTTCTTAGGTGATAAGAGGACTCTCAAAGCAAGAATTTTAGTAAATTTTATCTTGTATTTTTTTTCTATTTCTTTTCCAGAGACAGATATGCACAACGAGATATGGAAACTCTATAAAGTCTTCAAAGAGGTATGTTTTATACACAGGCTAATTAAAGAAAAATATTCTTCCTAAGATATTTAAATACTGGGAAAAGCTCAGAAAACTTATCAATAATTCAAGGATTGGGGCTGGTGCTGTGGCATAGTAAGCTAAGCCGGTTATAGACACCGGTTCACATCCCAGCTGCTCCTCTTCTGATCCAGCTCTGCTGTGGTCTGGGATAGCAGTAGAAAAAGGCCCAAATGCTTAGGCCTTTGCATCAGTGTGGGAAACCCAGAAGAAGCTCCTAGCTCCTGGCTTCAGATCAGCTCAGTTCTGGCCATTGCAATCAGTTGGGGAGTGAACCAGTGGATGGAAGACCTTTCTGACTCTCCTTCTCACTGCAAATCTACCTCTCAAATAAATAAATAAAATCTTAAGAAAAAATAACTGAAGGATAGAAGATAAACTTAATGTTAGTACAATATTACTACCAATCCCATAAATAATTCTTTACACAAGTTAATAACATAATTAGCAACTAAGGGGTAGATTTAACCAGAGACACTAAACCTATGTAACTCCAAGTTTTTTTTCTTTTTAATATTTTTTTTATTTATTTCAAAGAGTTACACAGAGAGACAAGGAAAGGCAGAGAGAGAGAGACAGAGAGAGAGAGAGCAAGGTCTTCCATCCTCTGGTTCACTCCCCAACTGGATGCAATGTCCGGAGCTGTGCCAATCCAAAGCCAGGAACCAGGAGCTTCTTCCAGGTCTCCTGTAGCTGTTGATTTCTCAACAATGTTGCAGTGGATTCGTTTCTGAGAGGAGCAGCGTGGTGGGGGCAAGAGGCGTAGAGTCACCGCACAGACCCCAGGAGTCGGGTGAAAGCAGGCTTGAGGTGAGCAGCCCGCAGACTCGTTTATTACAGTTGGAACAACATCTTATATAGTCAAGACCAGCCAATCTGGTCAAGGGGCCGTCTATGCCCCAACCAATCACAGCCTGTTGCCAGGCAGGCTCCGTTGCCAGGTGGGTTTCAAAGCCATTCCTGAGTAACTGACACTCGCTTGCCAGGGGCCACCTTGGCATGGCCTTCTCATTCCACACTGCTTTCTCAGGCAATAGCAGGGAGCTGGATCAGAAGTGGCAGCTGGGACCTGTACTGGCACCCATATGAGATGCCAGCACTGCAGGTGGCGGCTTTACCCACTATGCCACAGTGCCAGCCCCACTCCAAGCTTTAATAGAGAGTTGTTCTAGGGGCCGGCGCTGTGGTGTAGCGGGTAAAGCTGCCACCTGCAGTACTGGAGTCCCATATGGGTGCCAGTTCGAGTCCCGGATGCTCCACTTCCTCTAGCTCTCTGCTAAGGCCTGAGAAAGCAGTAGAAGATGGCCCAAGCCCTTGGGCCCCTGCACCCGTGTGGGAGACCTGGAAGAAACTCCTGGCTCCTGTCCTCAGATTGGCTCAGCTCCAGGAATTACATCCATCTGGGGAGTGAATCAGAAGATGGAAGACCTCTCTCTCTGCCTCTGGCTCTCTGTAGCTCTGCCTTTCAAATAAATAATAAATAAATATTTTTTTGAAAAAAGAGAGTTTCTCTAAAATTAAAACACTTATCTTACTAAAAAGTAACATTATCAGTTTGAAGCTAGGTGTTGTTCAGTAAATATTTAAAACATAAAAATCAAAAAATGTCCAACCATGAAATAAGGATAATGCAGTTCATCGTAACTCATATTCTTTACCTGACAGGACACAAAGAGATGGATTGCCTTCAAATTATTCAAAGTCTTCACAGAGTGTATAGGTGCTTTGGTTTCTTTCAAAATTTCTCTATAGTTATAACTCTATATAACCTGCCTCTTCTCTTCATGTTTCCCTAAAAAGCTTCTATCGTCTTTAAATGTTGGGAGGGAAAGATCTGCAAAGGGGGAAATCATGATCCCTGCAGGATTAAGCTCTCAGAGGCAGCATGATATACCACGTAAGGAGCACTGCGCTGGACACGAGCGTAGAGCAACCGTCTGCCATTACCTGTCTGCATCAACCACTCAGGTTTCCCAGATCCCAGGTTCTTCCCCTGTAAAGTAAAGGTGCTCGATGGTTTCAAGGGCCCTTCCGGCATAAACATTCTACACTGGGGGCTTCTGGGGAATGAGAACAATGGAGAAAAAAAGCAGAACTCATACTGTTGCCTGTTCTCACTGGGTATTCTGCAGGTGTTGTAGAAAATTGGAAAAGGTCTCAAATAAAATGCCTCTGCCACAGTTTGTGCCCAAAATGGAGGCCATCACCCTCCTCAGACCTCCAGTTCCTTCACACCCTGTTAACCCAAGTTATCTGAAATTTGAGACATTTTAGGGCCACAGATCTTTATTCATGATTGGGACTTTAAATGGCTTCTTTTGAGGAGAGACAAAACATAAAAAAAAAACTAGATTTGTGCAAAATATATGTATAGAACCACTATGGAAAAATCAATATTAGTAAGATACACTCAAAACTCCTGGAGTATCAAACAAAGTGGACACTAAGCTCTGTGTTAGCAGGGTTTACAGAGTGGGAGACTAGAGTTCTAATACTGCTATGACACTCAAATCCAAAATATTAGAAGCAGTTCCCTACTTATCCTCAACGTCTCCCTTCCCAGGATATGGGAATGTCTATCACAGAAGCACAGCACCTCCACTTCAATCCACTCCTGGGGCCTATGTTGTCCAAAAGGTGAACAAAACTAGACCTTTTGTCCCAGAATAGTTCCCATGTCTACTAATACAGGTATCTCAGAACTAAATGAGAGCATTCTTGCTCTGTCCAAATTAATACAGAACATAGAAGTCTTCCTTTCTAGGAATACTTTTTTTTTTTTTTTTTTTTTTTGGACAGGCAGAGTTAGACAGTGAGAGAGAGAGATAGAGAGAAAGGTCTTCCTTCCGTTGGTTCACCCCTCCAAATGGCCGCTATGGCTGGAGATATGCCGATCTGAAGCCAGGAGCCAGGTGCTTCCTCCTGGTCTCCCATGCGGGTGCAGGGGCCCAAGCACTTGGGCCATCCTCCACTGCCTTCCCGGGCCACAGCAGAGAGATGGACTGGAAGAGGAGCAACCGGGACTAGAACCCGGTACCCATATGGGATGCCAGCACCACAGGCGGAGGATTAACTGTGGGGAGCAATCCGGACTAGACTGAGTTACTGGAATTAAGACTTATTCTATGCATCTGCTCTCCCACAATATGGCGCTGGGAGAGGAGAAAACAGCTTCTACGCAGCTGCCTCCAGTTCAGCCAATAAACTGTAGGACTTGCTCCTGATTGGAGGAGAGCAGCGTACTCGGCGTGTGGGCAGCCAAGTTGGGATTGGCGGAGGAGGACTATAAAGGAGGAGAGAGACGGCATGCACCAGAAACATCTATGGGGAACATCTAGCTGAGGGAACACCTGTGCAGCCCCCGAGAAGAGCCGGCCGACGGTGTGCCGCTCCCCTGCGGAAGTGGGGAATGCGGCCAGGGGGAACTGCCCTTCCACGGAGGTGGAAGGGATAGTAGCCAACCCGGGAAGAACCAGCAGCAAACCCGGGGAGGGCCGAGCAGACAGAAAGAACAGCGCAGGGTCCTGTGTTGCTCCTCCACGAAGAGGGGGAGCGACATAATGGTGCCGTGACTCGGATATGAAGCCTAGGCAGGGCTTAGTGTCGTTCCTCCACGAAGAGGGGGAGCGACAATTAACCAAGTGAGCCATGGCGCTGGCCCCCAAGAAGACTTTTTTTTTTTTTAATATATTTATTTATTTGAAAGGCAAAGGTAGAAAGAGAAATAGAGGGAGAGACAGAGGTCTTCCATCTGCTGGTTCACTCCCCAAATGGCCACAGGAGCTGGATCTGAAGTGGAGCAGCCAGGACTGGAACCAGCGCCCATGTGGGATGTCGGTGCTGCAGTCAGCGGCTGAACCCACTGCACCACAGCACTGGCCCCGCAAGAAGACTTTTAATAATAATAATTTTCTTTCTAAAAACTGACACATATACTTTAAGGCTACTTATAGATTCTATTTATACATGTCTATAGTATATAAGAAAATAGTATACAAAAGGTAGGAAGAGATATGTTTTTGGAACTGCCCATCGGAGTTGTGTTTCCAACACCACACTTTCCACCATCAGAAAAAAAGCAAAAAGCTAAAAGCAAAAAAAAAAAAAAAAAAGGCTACAAGTCATCCCCATTTTCTGCAGTACTAATAACAGCATAGTTCAGCTACAAAACAAGTCAAGTCATTCTAAGCCATTTGTCAGTGGGCAGGGTGGCACTCACAAATATCTGACAGGATGCTTTATAGAAGTTACACATTAGACAATCTAAAAATTCTTATCCACTGTACTTTGTTGACCCAACCTCAGAACCTTATCCACAGCATTGTTTCTACATAGAAAAGTTCTATACAACTCAAGCAACCAACTTGAAAATCAACTTTTTAACATAACCTCTTTGAAGTCAGGGCTTTTTTTAAAAAAAAAAAGATTTATTTTATTTATTTGAAAGACTGAGTTATAGAGAAAAGTAGAGACAGAGAGAGAGGCCTTCCATCCACTGGTTCACTCCCCAGATGGCCGCAACGGCCAAAGTTGCTTGCGCCAATCCAAAGCCAGGAGCTTCTTCCAGGTCTCCCACACGGGTGCAGGGGCCCAAGGACTTGGGCCATCTTCTACTGCTATCTCAGGCCATAGCAGAAAGCTGGATCGGAAGAGAAGCAGTAGGGACTAGAACCAGCACCCATACGGGATGCCAGGAGATCCTTCTGTTGAGCCTTAGATGAAACCTCAGCCTTAGCTGACCACCTGACTGCAGCCTTGTGGGAGACTCGACAGCTAAAACCTATGCAAGATACATCCAGCTTCCTGACCCACAGAAACTGAGATAATAAATGTGTCTTCTTTTAAGCTCCTAAATTTATATTGTTACCTAGCACGAGATAATTAATAGACAGATGAGAAACACACAATATAATTAGAAAACAGAAGGCAATAGAATAACAACTAGGACTCAGGGAAGTTCAGGTAATCAAAGTAAAGGAAAGCTCACGATGGGATATGATTAATATTGAAATGTTTCATGAAGAGGTTATGTTATGAGATCCACCTAAGTGTTTTACAAATTCAGATTGGCAGACAGGTAGAAAGAACATCACAGAGGTAGAATCAATTGAATGTCAAGGACAATAATGATATCACACTGAGGAGCAGAGAGAAAAGACTGAACAGGTGAAATGGGTTCAGATTGTAGGAGTCCTGGAACAGTGGGGGTTGAGTGGGCTCATCTTTTATACCATAGACAGCAACACTAAAGGAAAGGCTCTCAAACAGGGAAATGACAAAATAAAAGCCCTGTGTTGAAGAACTTAATCCTATCACAGTATAAAGGATACAGGGATTAGAGATAGACCAAGAATAGATTTGTTAGCACAACAGTCTTCCTGAGAGGCTAACAAACATGTTGGGGGAAAAGGTTCACACTCATTAATAATCAAAGACTTGCAAATTAAAACTATAAAACACTATTGTTTGGTCTATCACATTAGTAAAGAATTACTAATAATACTAGCAAAGGTAAAGCAACCTCAGACACTGTTGGTGGGAATATAAATGGAATAGTCTTCATGGAAAGTCATTCAGCAATATACATTATTAATCTTAAAATATACAGAACCTCAGATTCAGCAATTCAGTTCTTAGAACATACTCTATAGAGATAAATTTATTTACCTATGCAACAAGCATTTACCCATGTGCCTACTATGTTGCAGGGATTGCGGTAGGCCCTGAATAAAACAGACCTCCCCTCTTCTCTCATGGCACTTAAAAGACACATACTTAATAAAAAATCAAATAGTAAATATATAATTACACATATTACAGGACACAATGAAAGAATACTTTTTACTATCTGGTTTAAATGATGAGATCAAAAGTGACTTCTCTAAAATGTGACATTTACGCTAAGGCTGAGGATGAGTAGAATTTAGCCATGTTAGGAAACGAGAAGGCATGAAAGAGTTGTATTCAAGACCTTACAGGATTTATTTGTGTGTTTGTTCAATAAATATATATTGAGGTCCTAGTAAGTAGCATGTACTATCCTAGGGGCTAAGGAGAAGGGATGAGATAAAGTGACCAAGGTCAGGTTAAGGTAACAGTTAGTTAATACAGGTATAAAAACACTCTATAGCTATGGAAGAGTCCAGAGTTCATGACGAAGCCAAACAAACATGAGGAAATCAGTGTAGAAGGAAGCCAATACATTTGGCAGGAAAAAGATGCAAGGCATTATAGCTGATAAACATAAATTCATATATTAAAGACTTACCTGAGACAGATATGCTTAAAAATGTACTGTTTGTTTAAAAAAAAAATTACCATTTAGAGGCAGAAATATTTGGACAGATTGGTACTAAAGAGTCATAATGCAGAGATGAAATACAGATCAGAAAATAAAATTTATACATGTATATGAATTAAGAAACAGCTATACTTGGGAAACTATTTCCCCTATAGCTCTACATAAATGGCTCTTGAGTACAATAAGCAGAGAAAAGAATTCACTTTTTAAAAATGATAGCAGTTTCTCTTTCCAATGGGTTCAAAATGTGCATGGCATAAGCCAAGGATTTGAAATCTGCTCCATGACCAGATGGGCTGCCATAAGTTTAAGTGTGAAGAGGGGTACTCACACAATTCTTACGGCAAGGATGTGCTTAGATACATCAGGAAGTTATGAGGGGAGTCATAAAAATGATTATGACCCAAGTGAGCAGTGGATCTGAAGGAAAAGAGGCCTTCTCTTCTCTTTTCATTTATCTAAATGGTGATATTTCAGATTTGGCACATATCAACATTAAAGAGATGCCACCTACAAAAAAAATTTGCAGAATTCTGTGCTATTTTTGCAACTTCTGCGAGTCTAAAATTATTTCAGAATAAAGAGAAAATAAAAAAGAATGGTAGTCTTGCCACAAGAAATAATACAAGGTGTAAACCTTAGATTAATTTCCTGAGGCAACCATAAAGAATTTATAAAACCATGCTCTAAAGTGCTCAGAATACAACTTTTACTTTGAAAAGTTGTAAGTGCCTATCAAAAGAAAGGCTTATAATTTGCAAGGAATACTCAATTGCCCCCTAGTCATGTGACCCTGGGAAAGTCGCTTCAGTCTCTCTCAGCCTCTGTTATCCTGGACATACAGGGTAGTAAAATACGTTGCTGACTATGACATGCCATCTAAAGAATCATCATTACTTAAAATTTTATTTGCTTGAACTGCATTATCATCACCAAAGAGTGGAATAGCTCTGAGAATTGATCAACTGACTTGTTCTTCAAGTCTGTGAAATTATCAAATTAATCTTATATTTCCCAGCAACAGCACAGATTTTATAATAAGAAGTATAGCTTTTGTATAATATACTCCTGGAAAATGCTTCATATAACCTAAAATATGTTTTTATCTGCTTAGCCTTTTCCTATAAAGTGCTTTAATTGGATTGGTTAACCTGCTACTTTAAAATTACTTTTGTTAATTCTAAAGATCTAGTTTGATACTTGAAATGTCTAACAAAGTTTGATAAGGGCATAAATATACAGTTTAAACAAATATACTGACATCATACATAAATATACTAGATGATATATATTTCCCTATAGATTAAAAATGAAATAACTGCTCTTTTGAAGAAAAATGCAATTAATTGAGGAATTTAATGAAATCTAAAAGATGAATGTTGAGAATTCAAGATGGTTTAAAGTCTGACAAGGAAAATGTATCTTTTAAAAACTGAAAACTGATGTTTAGTTATAAATCATGCATCACACAATGTTTCTTTATAATTTTAATGTTTCAAATCATCCATCTGACACCAAGTATAATCTTACAGGAAAAAATCATGCTATGTTCTGGGTTAAAACTTAGTATACAACCTAAAGGCTAAGAGCAAACAGAAGATAAGAGTAATTCTCTCAGATCAAGCCTTTACCTATTAAAACCTCAAGGTAGACCAATTTACATAATAGCTGATTTTGTTTCCTGGACAAAATTTGAAAACTGAAAACAGGAATGATTCAAGTATATAATGAAGAAACAAAAATTAAAAATACCCAAAGTCATATAAAAATAATATTCAGTAAGATATTATCTTTAAAGCAGTTTTAAAAAAGCAGGATTTTTCTCTGTGCCCCCTTCAACGGTTTGTGTTCACCATTCAGCAACAGTCTACTCACTTCCGCTGGGTGTGGTCCATACCACTGTTTGGTATTGCTTCCAACTTTGCATTTTTCTGCCCACAGATATTTCCATAGCTGTCGTATCCTGACACTAGTCTTGCTGCTGCACCTGTTGCTACTGAGAAGCCACAAATAAATCCCTAGGAAAGAAACAGAAAAAAAAAAAATACAAATAAACCATTTCAATAGCAACAGTCACTACTTGACACAACAATGAACAACTTTTGTCTGTTCAAGGGAACAAAGAGCTATCTTTCCTTATTGCAAACACTATTCTACTGTTTTCCTCAGATTACATATGATCAGCACAAAGTCCACAGGGAAACACTATTTACTATCATAATAAAACAAACAAGCTTTTGCATCATTAGATCATCTTCACATTTTATTATGATAATAATAATAATAAAGGCAACTTCTCCATATTGAACATCTGCGCTATTCCAGGCTCTGTACCAGGTTCTTATCATACATTTTCTCTAATCCTTATGATGAGGAGACAGGCCTAGAGAGGTTCAATAAGCCATCCAAGGCCATAGAGGCTAGGAAAGCTCAGACATAAAATCAAACCCAACATTCTTCATTCTTTAGTTTTATTTCACTGTAAAGGGGCACTGTTAAATGAATAGCATCAAAGGATAAGAGTGGAAAATTCGAAGAACAATTGGTACATGGGTTTAGAATCATTATCAATCACTTCAGTGCACTCAACTCTTCTGCTTCTTTGCTGCAATAAAGCTACACAGACATGAAAGAATTATGTAACGAAGCACTGCCATGCTCTAACTATTGCTGACGGAGAGTATGCAAGGCCCTGGCTTTGTGCTCCACAAAGCATACTTCGTTTCAGGAGAATATGCTTCATCACAGTGCCAAAGGCAAAAAGTAGAACCATATCATGCTTGCTAAGCCAAGCAATGATCTGATCAAAACAAGGCCCACACTCAATTGCAGGCTACTGGAAATAAAGTGAATCACTACTGATAAACTGATTGTATTGGGGGAAAAGACTGGGATTAAGAAATATTCTTGTAAACTGTTCATCAAAAGGTTGTTTTTGTTATCTTTAGTAATGTGAGTAAAAATAAAGAGATTATCACTGCTTAATTCATCACAGATAAATATCATTAGGAATACTTATCTAAATAGCCCTGCAAAATCATAGTCCCACACTATATCCACACGCAATTCTTTAGAGAAAAGTATTTTCTACTTAATATACTTACCTAAAAAAGGTACACAAATTCCTTTTTTCTGAAGAACCCCTCTACTTTCATTGTGCAGGTAAGGGAGGTGAGAAGCAAGAGTAGAAAGCATGATTCTACATGGTAGAAGCTTCTTAAAACTACTACATTGTGAACACGGAGACTCAGTAGAGGCTACCCCTGACCTCCTACTATTTTCTCTTCTGCTTCTGACCAAGTTACTTCAACTTTCTGCCTCAATTTACTCACCTGTAAAATGGAAATACTAAGTATGTAGCTTCCTAGAATATTCTTACTTAAGGATTAAATGACAAAGTCCATTGATGTGATAAGAAATATGTCTTGATATGTCTTGCACACAGTAAGAGCTCAATAAATTTAAGCTATTATTATGAATATTGCTAGATACAAGAACATGTGTAAGGGCTTTGGGGTTGGATAAACCTACATTATCAACAGAATACTGATGACTCCATGTTTTACTCAGTGACCTTGGACAAACATGCTTATTTCTCTATACCTCAGTTCACTCATCTATAAGTTAAAGCTAAAACCATTTACCACAAAGGCTGTTGCAAGAATGATATGAGATAACACACATAAAGTGTATGTCTCAGGAAATATCAGTCTTTCTCCTCAAAGCAGTAGCTAACGGCTAGCACTATAGTTAGGCATAGCTGGTCAGTACTTACTCATTCACACTCAACCTGTTGCCCCGCTCACCCTCTCCTGACTCCTCCAAGGATACTTAAGGGCAGTCCGTCCTACCTCATAACTTCAGTCCAATACTAAAACATGAAAAAAAATTAATCTGCCACATCAAATCAGCATACTATGCTAAGCATATTCTTGGACCCCAAATTAGGTACACTTGCACTGAACAAAACTTAAAAGGAGGTAGATATGAGAAAGCTTACTGGCCATCCTTTCTAACACATTTCTGCATCAAGAAGCATCACAGAGTAATAGAAAAGGAATGGACTTAATATTCAGAAAGACCTGGGTTCAAACCCTTACTTTACCACTTATTTCCTGTGTAACTTGGATCCAATTACCTTAGACTCTGTTCCCTCTTCACTTCTAACACCGGGCAGCACCAACTATCTCACAGCCTAACAGTGAGGACTAAATGAGGTAACATGAATCCCTAGCTGAATGTCTGGTTCATGGCACATGACCAGTAAGTAGTAGCCTTGGTGGTAAACTTGAATGGGAAACTCAGACTAACGAGTTTAGTAACAGTAATTGGAGACCAACAAAAACAAAACCCCTTTGATTCTCTATTTTAGGACAAAAATTTCTAGGGGAAAAAGTGAGAAATAATGTTCGTAGTTTTGTTACTACACAAAAATATTTTCATACCACAATTTGAATCTTCTTTTACTACTAGTCTAAAATAGCAAACCCACTGCATAATTAAAAAGTTATGGTCTTCTTTCACTTGTTATAGAATTTTCTTCTTATGTTGGTAAGTATGTTATGATACGGATTCTTTTAAACAGTTTCTGATTTCCCTTTCTGACTATTTTTAACAGCGCTGTTGGACATGTGGATGTTTTTCTTTTTCATGGTTGCCTCACATCTCTCTGGGATGCAGGAAGGGTACAAATTACAAATGTAACATATATATGCTAAAATGGGACACTGACATATTTTCACTTAAGCCACTGAAACTTCTAAGTAGCTTCCAGAAGCATCAGTGTAGAGAGGCTGAGAAAGCTCATGGTGGGGAAAGGAAAGAGAACAGTAAACTAATAAGATGGGAAGAAACCATGACTATAATCCTAGGAACCTCCCATATGGTACAAGCACTGGCAATGTGGAACTAGGCCAGATATAATTAAAAACACAATCTGCTTAAAAAGAAAAATTCTAATCCAAATGCAGGATTTCAGAGAAGAAAAAAATGTTGCACATGAAATTAAAATAGGGTAAGAGGAACTTTACAGAATACACTTCATAGTTTAACGGCTCCACAGAGAGGAGAGGAAAAAGGCATTCAACAGAAGAAAATCACATTAATGAAGCAAATGATAAGGGGAATGAGGAAAGCTTTTATGAGCATGTGGTAGGAAGCAATCACTTGAGAGGGAGTAAGCCTTTTAGTAAGAAAAGAAACAGGGCTAAAATCTTAAAATGACTGAGCTGCTGAAGTGCTTTCAGGACAGCTATTTTGAGAGAGAGGAGAAGCAGAAAAATATACTCAACAACAGGAGGTGATTTGAATCAAATAAAGGCATACAGGGGTGGTGGGTCAGTGGTAAGACCCAGCAACTAATAATACCGAAGAGGGAGAAAGCCAATTTGCTAATGAATAAACTGTGTTTATTCTCCTTTCCTAGCACAAGGTCTAGTTCTACTTGAGAGCTTTTATTCACTTTCATTCACTATTAGTCAAAAAATAAGACACACTTATTTCTCAAGCATGTTTGGATTTCACACCTAGAGCCTTTACTAAGCAACTCAGCAAGGCAGAAGGGCTTAGTTTAGTTTGGGGATGTGGGGTGGGTTGAGGGGCATTTATGAATATGGCAAATAGGGGCCGCTGCTGTGGTGTAGTGAGTTAAACTGCTGCCTACAGCACTGGCCTCCCATACAGGCACCACTTGGAGACCTGGCTGATTCACATTTTTTTTTTTTTTTTTTTTTTTTTTTTAGATTTTATTTATTTATTTGACAGAGTTATAGACAGTGTGAGAGAGAGAGACAGAGAGAAAGGTCTTCCTTCCGCTGTTTCACTCCCTAAGTGGCCACAACAGCAGGAGCTGCGCCGATCCAAAGCCAGGAGCCAGGTGCTTCCTCCCAGTCTCCCATGCGGGTGCAGGGCCCAAGCACTTGGGCCATCCTTCACTGCCCTTCCGGGCCACAGCAGAGAGCTGGACCGGAAGAGGAGCAACCCGGACTAGAACTGGCGCCCATATGGGATGCCAGCGCCTCAGGCGGAGGATTAACCTAGTGCGCCACAGCACCAGCCCCTGGTTCACTTTTGATCCAGCTCCCTGCTTAAGCGCTTGGGGAAGGATTGGGAGATGGCCCAAATACTTGGGCCCCTGCACCTGTGTAGGAGACCCGGAAAGCTCCTGGCTCCTGGCTTCTGCCGGGCTCAGCCCCGGCTGTTGTGGCCATTTGGGGAGTGAAGAAGATGGAAGATTTTTCTCTCTGCCTCTACCCCTTTCCCTCTGTAACTCTGTCTTTCAAATAAATAAATAAAATAAATCTTAAAAAAAAGTTTCCAAATAAAAAGATAGGGAAAGAAGAGTGATGCTACTGCCTTCTCCCAGGGATTAATGAAATTAGAAACTGATTTTCTTTTCCCAAATACCACCATGTTTACTTCTGTCCATCTGATTTCTCAAAAGTGCTTGGAGTCAATCTCCTACTTATTGATTTATAAAACTTTGGAGTAACATTTGGCTTTTGTTCCTCATCTTCTGCGAACCCTCAGACAAAAAGGCTATTAGGACCCAGCAGATCCGGTAGGATTAGAAGGTCTGATGCAGGGGCGGCGCCGTGCAACAGGTTAATCCTCCACCTGCGGCACTGGCATCCCATATGGGTGCCGGTTCTAGTCCTGGCTGCTCCTCTTCCAGTCCAGCTCTCTGCTGTGGCCTGGGAAAGCAGTGGAAGATGGCCCAGGTGTTTGGGCCCCTGCACCCACGTGGGAAACCAGGAAGAAGCTCCTGGCTCCTGGCTTCAGATCGGCACAGCTCCAGCCATTGCAGCCATTTGGGGAGTGAACTAATGGAAGAAAGACCTTTCTCTCTGTCTCTTCCTCTCACTGTCTGTGACTCTACCTCTCAAATAAATAAATTAAAAAAAAAAAAAAAAACTTAAAAAAAAGAAGGTCTGATGCAGACTTAATATTTATGCAAACTAAAAAAGATTAATTTTTCTGCTAACCTGCCAGATTTCTTAATTCTGCTAAAGTGTAATAGGATATACTGCTTGAAGAGAGAGCAAAGAGTTAAACAAACAAAAAAAAAAAACAAGAATGAATGGAAGTCTAGGAAGCATCCACCCAATTAGCATTTATTGCGTATACACAATCTCAAGAACTGAAATGTTCTACAAAGAAAATAACAGGGCAAGAGGGAGAAAGCACAGAGATGCCCAGTTTCATGGGCAGCTAGAGCAATGAAAGGAACACAGTCACCGAATGCTGAGAACTGGTCCTAGCATTGTCATGAAAACCCATGAGGATGCTTGGTAAGTAGAGTTACTTACTGAGTTACTATTCTCTGAGCAGGTTTCCTAACTGGTCACAAGGACTGGAATGATTAAATTTTAAAGCCATGCCCTTCCTCTTCCAAAATTCTATAATTCTAAGAGGAAAGTAGATATACAGTAAAAATGTTAAAGAGTAAACTTACAGGGAGCAGTATAAATCCATCTGCCTTACTGCAGTGACTGAGGGGGGAGAATTAAAGATTGATTAAAAACAAATGGATTTAATTGGACTGTGTTCTTAAAAATGGCTAAAGGAGTAAATTTTATGTTATGTACATTTTATCAAATTTTTTCTTTAAAAGGGACTTAGCAGAAAGTAGGTAGCCTTTCAGATCAAGTAATCTGACAGTCATTTCTGCCATGCTGTTCTTCCAACGCTGGCAAAGAACAGACCATCAAAGAGGGGACTAAATACTGCAGTGAACCTCTCACTTTGTGCTATATGCTCCATAACAGTTAATGAGGTAGAAATATCATGCCCTGGAAACTAGACCAATGCTATAAAATAAAAAAGGCCCTTGAAAGCAGTCTGAAGGGACAACCTGGGCAATGATGTCTCCTAAATCCAGTTCTACTCCAGATCATTCTCAAAAGTTCACACACTGCATTTCCAACTGCTTATTCTTACTCACAAATTCTACATGCCCAAAACTCATTTTCTCATTCCACATTTCCCCAAATGATTTCGCTCTCCTGTGTATACTCTACCTCCATTTGTGGCATTGTTATCTATTAGACAGCACATGTAAGTTATAGAGTGGGAGGGCTCTTTAGTTTCCCCTAGCTCCCTAGGTCCACACTAGAGGAAGAGGCAATGCTAAGCTATTTGGCCAGCGTCTGGGAAACTGCTAAGACCATGCTTTACTGGCAAGTGAGGTAACTATACATTACATGACCAACAATGCTTTCTTTTGTTCCTAACTCCAGACAACAATGGGGCCTCACCTTCTTCCTCTTTTCTCTGAGGGTCACTGACTGTCACCAGTATAATCTTAGACAAGTTATTGAACACATCTCGTGCCTCTGTTTCCTAATCCATATATATATAATAATATATACTTCTTTGAGTTGCTGTGTGACTTAAGTGAATTTTTATGTGTCAAATGCTTAGAACAGCACGTAGCTCATAGTAGGCTGCAATGACTATCATGATAAGTTTCAGGGTTCCCTACAACTTCTGTGTTCCATGGTGAGTCTCCTCTATTAGAGCTATCCAACCACCTCTCTTTGCTGCCTTTTGTAGTAAATCAGTCCAGGCAGATTTGTTCCAGGTAGATTTCTGTTTTCCTCTTTTTCTCATATATACCTTACCTGAAGACACAATGAGGTCAGGCATTCCTAGACAGTAGGTACTTCAGCCCACATGGCCCAAGCTTCATTCCACAAGTCATTTTTACAAGTGAATGTTTTACTGGGATTAATCAGGTGCGTGCTCATCTACTAATGGACTGGTATTTTGTTATCCATCCCACTCCTGTTCCCTCATGTGTTCAGAAACTGGTTGGGAGCCTAGGAGGAGCTGGGTTGGGATCTGAGCTGAGAACTCTTCCCTGAACCCCTCACTAAAGAAGCTTTGCCATCCTTGATCTGTCACTAGCCTGCGATATTTTCAGAAGTTATTTATTTGAGGCAGTGGACTGGGAGGGGAGAGAAAGGAGACAATGAGCACACACATTCCTATCCACTAATCCTAATAGCCTGCAATGGCCAGGCTGGGTCAGAGTCAAAGCCAGGAGACAGGAGCTCAATCCAGATCTCCCCCATGAATGGCAGAGATCCTAGCAAGTACTTGAGCCATCACTGCTGCTTCCACAGAAAGGAAGTTAGAGTCAGGAGCTAGAGCCAGAGAGAGAGCCCAGGTCTCCCAGTATGGGATGCAGGCATCTTAACAGCTAGGCTAAATGCCCACTCCCAAAACAAGTAGTTTTAAAAGGCTCTAAGTGATTTTAATGTGTAGCTACTTGTTTACTATCTTAATGGAAAACAGAAATTGAGAAGTCCAGTGCTGTATGTAATTTTTTACAGCAGGGTAAGCACATGCTTAGAAATTTCAAAATATTGATAAAACTCAGGAATGGAAGCTGACAGCTCTTAATAAGGCCAATAGAGGGGAATGCCATTGTGGCACAGAGGGTAAAACCACCATTTGTAATGCTGGCATCCCATATGGGCACTGGTTTGAGTTCTGGCTGCTCCACTTACAATCCAGTGCCTGGGAAAAGCAGTGGAATATGGCCCAAGTGTGTGGGCCCATGCCACTCCTGCTGGAGACCTGGATGAAGCTTGTGGATCCTAGCCTCAGCCTGGCCTAACCCTGGCAGTTGCAGCCATCTGAGGAGTAAACCAGCAGTTGGTAGTTCTCTCTGTGTGTCTCTCCCTCTCTCTCTGTAACTCTGACTTTCAAATAAATAAATATTAAAAAAAAAAAAAAAAAAGGAAAGGAAAAAATATGCCTGTTCCAATTCACTTTGAAAAAACATCCCGGCCAGCACCGCGGTTCACTAGGCTAATCCTCCTCCTTGCGGCGCCAGCACACCGGGTTCTAGTCCCGGTCGGGGCGCCGGATTCTGTCCTGGTTGCCCCTCTTCCAGTCCAGCTCTCTGCTGTGGCCAGGGAGTGCAGTGGAGGATGGCCCAAGTGCTTGGGCCCTGCACCCCATGGGAGACCAGGATAAGTACCTGGCTCCTGCCATCGGATAAAAAAAAAAAAAGGTATAAATGAAGATTTAATGGTGAACATGAGTGAAAGACAGTAATATTCCAGAATGTTTAAGGCTAGTACATAGATATCAAGGAGTAAGCAAAGAATTACAGGGAAAGACAGAGGATAAGGAAATGGCTGCAAGATGACAGAAATAACCTGTAAAAGCAACAGATGACCAAGCCATTAGATGAAAATAACACAATCAGAAAGTTCCAGTTCTTATTCTATCTTTGCCTCTCATCACACAAGCTAATATTTGCCCTACTATATCTTGTCTATAAGCCAAGGACAAAATCTATCTTATAGGATAACTGGGAAAATTAAATGAGATAAATACACATATGAAAGTGCTGAGCATACATTCATGCTCATCAAATGTCTGTTGAAAGCTGCTGCTTCTTTTTTTTTTTTTTTTTGGACAGGCAGAGTGGACAGTGAGAGAGAGAGACAGAGAGAAAGGTCTTCCTTTGCCGTTGCTTTACCCTCCAATGGCCGCCGCGGCCTGTGCACCACGCTGATCCGATGGCAGGAGCCAGGTACTTATCCTGGTCTCCCATGCGGGTGCAGGGCCCAAGTACTTGGGCCATCCTCCACTGCACTTCCCTGGCCACAGCAGAGAGCTGGCCTGGAAGAGGGGCAACTGGGACAGAATCTGGCGCCCCGACCGGGACTAGAACCTGGTGTGCCGGCGCCGCAAGGAGGAGGATTAGCCTAGTGAGCTGCGGCGCCGGCCCTGTTGAAAGCTTCTTCTAATAGTACTACAGTACGAAATCCAAAGGGGGTAGAGACAAGAAGCATACAAAAATCATGTAAAACTAATATTCAGAGGCCAAAAACTGAACCTCTGTTGAGCCAACATGATGGACAATAGAACTTTAAAATTTCTTCAGTTTCTGCATGGCAAAGTTTTATATTAGCTCAATTCACTGAAAGTAAGCCACATAAGAATCATTCCAAAACAAATAATATTATGCTTGCACTTAAAAGTACACACAATGGGTTTTAATTACCATCACATGGAAATCAACATTATATTAATTACCATTACATTAAAACGTTTCAGTAAACAAATAACTCCTAACTCTCAAGTCACTCCCAAATCAGCCTATTAACATTAATGATTGCACTTTTCTGAGCTATTTTAGCACAGAAAATCAAAAGCACCTCAGGCGGCATGGTACATGTTTTCATAAACATCATTTTAAAAGGTCAGCTGCTATTTGTCCCAGGGTTACATTCAGGGTATGGGGAAAGGCTGCAGACTATTTCTATTATCAAAGAATCTTTTCCATACTCTGCATGAATACTCTTGCATGCTGCATTTCAGTTGCCACTTCATTAAACTAAGTAAACTGCTGAACAATATCTTATAAGTTGTAAGATAGGAAATGGTTATTTTGACCTTTTCTAAACATTCTAAATCTGGTGAAACGACCCTTTTTTCTTTACAATGAACACTCTTCATTTTACTGGATTTAGTGTATCTATTAAATTTTATTGCTTTCTTTTCCTTGGTTCAGCAGCAGAATTGGAACCTACAACTGTGTCTGTTCACCATGATTAGTGATTCACAAATGGCACTTGCAAGGTGGATGATGACAGAGAAACATAAAATATGCTTTTCCTGAAGAGTCTCTATAAAGGCATGGGAAGAAGGGGGTTAAAATACTCACACATGGAAAAGGAAAAGGTTCAAAGGTAATATAATTGTATTTTGAGTTGTAAAATGCTCTCAAAGTCCCCTTGAGGAACAAGAAATGGGGAGGTAGGAAACAACATTGGCCCAATGTTCACACTTGGGCTCTGTTCCCAGCTCTGCCATTAATGATCCATGTAGCCTGAGGATGGTTGTTGCCATATCTGGGTTTGATGTTTTTAATCTGGAAAATGAGGGCGACGAACCAGATGAGGATTTTCTTTTTACCTCTACACATGAACCAGCTGTAAACAGCTGTTTTCTATCTTTTCTCAGCCCCGGCACAATGGCAATGACTCCAAAGCCACTGAAGTCTGTGTCAAAAAGTCTTAATTGTGGGCAAACAATTAAATAAGCAGACCCCCATCACCCTGTAGAAGGGACTGTGCTCCATCCTGGATACTCATTGCAAAATCACTACATCCCTTTGTCTCTAGGCAAGAGACGGCACTTATTACAGTGATGCAGCAGGGCTCTGTGTGGACAGAAATGAAAAGCAGCAAAGATCAACCACTCCCATCTAAGATGGAACAAAAAAGGTCAGAACTGGTTAAAGCTATCATTGACCAAAACTTCTAAATTTATACAAAGGAATACTAAGTCCCTGAGAGGAGAGCTGATCAGACCAAAGATAACCACCAGGCTTGTATGACTGAGTTAGGTAATTAATGAAGACTACTGACTCCACGGCTGTATTCTTCTTGCCACCCCTTTAAGATCACAGTTCACAGAAATTCATGTCAAGTGACCTGGCTTTCTGAGGAATCCTAGCTGCTCCTTAATGTCAATCTAAGTTTTCATGTACAGAAAAAAAATCAAGATATACCAAATACCACTTAATTGTATTAAGGGGCAAATAACCTGCCTCAATTTGATCCCAGACCCTTTAATTTTAGGCAATATAGGAGGGGTAAAACACACACACACACACACACACACACAAATTATGCAAGGGTACTTCAAAAAGTCCATGGAAAACAGAATTGAAAGGTAAGTATATTTTGGTATAAAAATGCTGAAATGAGCCGACGCCATGGCTCACTAGGCTAATCCTCTGGGTTCTAGTCCCAGTCGGGGCGCCGGATTCTGTCCCGGTTGCCCCTCTTCCAGGCCAGCTCTCTGCTGTGGCCAGGTAGTGCAGTGAAGGATGGCCCAAATACTTGGGCCCTGCACCCCATGGGAGACCAGGATAAGTACCTGGCTCCTGCCATCGGATCAGCGTGGTGCGCCGGCTGCAGCGCGCCAGCCGCGGCGGCCATTGGAGGGTAAAGCAACGGCAAAGGAAGACCTTTCTCTCTGTCTCTCTCTCTCACTGTCCACTCTGTCAATAAATAAATTTAAAAAAATGCTGAAATGTATATATAGCTTTTTCATAATATGAATTTTCTATAAATTTTTGAAGACCCCCATATACATGTATTTGACTTTTTTTGCCCCAAAATAAACCTATCTTTTAACTCCATTTATTCAATGTATATAAACAAGCTTTCTCTTTCAACCAGCTCCCCATCACTCCTTCAGATCATGAGTTCAGGTTTGGCCTGCCTGGAAGTTTCCTTACCATCCCAATGCAGAAGAGGATAAAGAGCAGCAGCCAGGGTAAGTCCGTGCAGCTACGGTCCTCCAGCGGCTTCCATTCTCGTTTGGAGCTCTAATCAAATATACAAAATAAGAGACAGCATGTTAAGCTGAGTTAAAATTAAAGATGTATAAACACACCATTTATACCTGGTTCCCCTTTGTGCTAGACAAGTTTCTGCTGAACCTGTAAGACACAACTCAAATATCTGTCACCTGTTCCATGAAGGTTACAGCAACTTCTTTGGCCAGTGCTCCATCAGCCACTAGTATTAAGTTCAAGACTTTTTGGTCCATCCATTAAAGTAGTCAACATAGTGAATTACTGATTTTTATTTAATACAAAGCGTTCCTGGCAGATTCTGTGCCTCCCAAGGAAAGACATCAGAATCATTTTCCAGTATCTAACATGATGCCTTAAGTTCATGATATGTAGTCAGTAGGGATCCTGAATAAACAAATGAACAAACTCTTCCAACTTCAATCTTATTGCTACCTTTTTCTTTGTATGTCCAAATGCAAAGACTTAAAAATAAATAAATAAAACTTTTTAGAACACATTCTCTTCTAGGAAGGCAGCCTATCACAATGAATTCCTATTCAGGTGTAGAGTCTTATAAATCAAATAAAATTCAGGAAGGAAAAATTCAATTTTTATAGACAGATCTGAGCAACTCCTAAACCACCATCCGTGGATTTGCATTCTGCTCCTGGAAAATGTTAAAGAGTCTCCAGATCAAACAAATTCTGTAATGGAAGAACTAGAGGAAATCTAAAAGCTAATTTGCAAAGTACTGAATGGAATTCCAATTGCGTTTTTTCTTACTGCAATAGTCTTAGGCTCTAAGGTCAGCTTACAAATCCCTTTTAATAAAAATGTAACTGAAGTAATACCCCTGAGCTTTCTAGTGAATCAAAATCCCCAAGTCTCACTCCCTCTCCTAGAAGCAGTAAGCAGGGAAGGGAGGGAGACGGTCACCCTGGAAAACACAGGAAAGGTTTCAGCAACAAAAAGACTGAAGCCTCCAGTGGTTTCCAGGACAAGATCCACGAAGCCATCTAGGGAAGTCCTGACGGTAGGGAAGGGCACTAGCAGAAGGGGGCTGGAGATAAGAGGGCCCTTGAGTATAATTAGTACTGAGCGCAATCAGACTTAGTTCTCCTTTTTCTAAAACAGAAGTTTTGAACCATGTATCCTTTGACAACATGATAAAGCTACACATTCTTTTCTTGGAACATAAGCAAATTCACCTAATTTTCACAAATGCTTAGGAAATGAAGACCTCAGGTTAAAAAACTCAACTTTAGGGGCTAGTACTGTAGCAATGCAGCATCCATATGGGCGTCAATTCGAGCTCTGTCTGCTTCGCTTGCGATCCAGATCCCTGCTAATGCACCTGGGAAAGCAGAAGATGCCCCAAGTACTTGGGCCTCTGCACAAACATGGAGGACCCAGAAGCTGCTGGCTCCTGGCTGCAGCCTGCCACAACCTTGGTCATTGTAGCCATTTGGGGAGTGAACTAGTGGATGGAAGACCACTCTCGCTATCTCTCCTATTTCTCTCTGTAACTCTGACTTTCAAATAAATGAATAAATCTTAAAAAAAAAAAAAAACAACACTCAACTTTAAAAATATCTGCTGGTGTTGTGGCACAAAGGGTTAAGCCAGCTCATGAAATGCTGGCATCCCATATTAGAGTCAGTTGGTATTCCAGCTACTCTACTTCTGATCCAGCTCTCTGCTAATGTGTCTGAGAAAGCAGTGGAAAATGGCCAAGTACTTGGCCCCCTGCCACCCATGTGGGAGACCCAGATGAAGCTCTAACCTCTTGGCCTTGGCCTGGCCCAGCCCCAGCCATTGTGGCCATTTGGGGAGTGAACCAGAGGATGAAAGATCACTCTCTGAATCTCCTTCTCTCTGTAACTTTGCCTTTTGAATAAATAAAAAGAAATCTTAAAAATATATATTGAACTAATCGATTATGAGGGCAGAGAATTTGAGCTACAACCACTTCTTTCTGACCACTCATGTGTTAACTAGACAAATGCCTTGTCACTGTTCGATTGCTACAACAAAATCTCAGTTAGCTTGTTCTCAGACACCCACACACAAAAAAACAAAAGAGCACTAGTTAGTCATGGGAAAAAACCTTATCCCAAGGCTCTAACTAGCATTAAAAACCAAGAATGAGTAGGCAGTTTTATTCCAGGAGAATGCAGCACTATGGCAAAATAGATAAAGACCTCCGTCTCTCCCTGGTTCAGTCATTAGTTAGCTCCAAGACATTAGATTAATTACTTCATCTCTCTCAGCAGCAGGAAAGAGTTATATTGGATCTCCTTGGAAGTCCATAGACTCCAAAAGTCTATGATCAGGAATGTACTCCTGTGAAAATTTTTGTAATGGGAAAAATCAAATTAAAAATTTAAAAATGTCACATTCTTTCCTGTGTTACCAAAACAAGAATGCCGATGTCGTGGTCTGCATTTTGGAAGACAGTTGCTCACAGTGTGAATAAAGATGTTTCTTTGTATTAAATAATTTCAGTCTTGAATAATGCTATTTCAGTAAAATCACTTACACAGAAATTGAACACCTCTTTGATATTATATTTATTCTCTGGTAATTTATGAGGCAACAGCTATTTGAAAATACTCTGTCTTAGCAGTATATACAGGGGCTGGCGCTGTGGTGTAGCGGATAAAGCCGCTGCCTCAGTGCTGGCATTCCATATGAGTGCTGTTTCGAGTTCCAGCTGCTCCACTTCCGATCCAACTCTCTGCTATGGCCTGGGAAAGCATTAGAAGATGGCCCAAGTCCTTGGGCCCCTAAACCCCATTTGTAGGGAGTGAACCAGCAGATGGAAGACCTCTCTCTTTCTCTCTGCATCTGCCTTGCTCTAACTCTGCCTTTCAAATAAATAAATCTTAAAAAAAAAAAAAGAAAGAAAGAAAGAAAGAAAGAAAGAAAGAAAGAAAGAAAGAAAGAAAGAAAGAGTATATATGGAGGGTTGGGGGTTGAGGGAGAGCCTCAGGTTGATTGAGTAGCTTCTTTATCCAAAAGTATTTTCTTAGTATTTTTATCTCACACCAAAATTCAGTTTGTTAATGCTAATATTTTCACTTTTAAGATATAAACAGTCAACATCTCAGCAAGTAAGTTCAACTTGCTGTGGGTCATTTCTTTGCCAAATACATAGAAAATCTCTCACTGTGGATAGCAGGGAAAGGGTGTGGGATTACACGTAGACAGTCACTGAGTCCAGAGTAGAAGGGAAGACCCAAAGGATAGGTATCACCCTCATTCCAACAGAGGATGCCTTCCCAGAAAGGGTGGCTTACTTCTAAGGATAAAATTTGAATAGCTGTTATCAAATAAGAACTATTCATTTTTATTATTATTAGCCATCAATATTCGCTTTTCAGATAACCTTCTCCCTAGAGTTAAAGAATCTCTTTAATAGATGGAACCTTCTACCAAAAGGGGTAAAAAGAATATTAAACTCTCCTTTACCCTTATATTTAATAAAATTTTGAGTTCATATTGGTACATTTCATTTTAGCGACCATTTTTAATGCTTTCAGCTATTGATTACTATTAACCAGACACTAGACCCAAAGCTTTATATACATTGTCTTCTTCCTTCAAAACAGCTCCATCCCTATGTCACAGATGAAGGAACTCAAGATCAGAACCTGAATAATCAGCCCAAGGATTCACAGCTGTGCAACTGGGCTTTGCCCCCCCAAGTCTATGACTCCAGTCAGTTCCAATGAGACCATTATTCACTCGCACTAGTCAGCAAAGAGCAACTGTCTCTATCACAGTTCCCACATGGCAATCTGTGGAAGCTACCCCAGTACTTTAACACCATATACGTGGCAGAGAGACTGAGGGAGATGTGTTGTAAGCCACAGAATATCTCAAGTGAGTCAAGAAACCCAACAGTTGATGAACTTTAATGATTCTTTAACAGATTTAACCAAGGGTAAACTGGATTTAATGCTGTCTGTTTCTTCCAATAAAATTTCACATTAATGTAGCAAATGTAAAGCATTTTACAGGAGCACTTTTAAAGTATGATTTTATCCCTTCTCAGATTCCACATGAAATTAATAAGACTGTCAATAAAGGACAGGTATCACAATTCTTAAAAGAATCCTGCAATTTAGGAACTAAATAAATAATAGAAAAGTAATCATACATTCTCTTAAGGAGAGTGACTCAGAGCCACAGGAAGGGGAGGGACAGGACTTCTCCAGCAGAAAACTGTTATTTTATCTGTGACTACATTTGATTGTCAAAACAATTCTATTGGTTATTAAATATCTCTAGCTTTTCTATTTTGTAGGAGAGGAAATGAAAGTTCAAAGAAAAGAGGAAAATCTGAATTCTAGGTCTGCACTGTAACACAGAGATAAAAACTATAAGAAAGAATTAAGGAAAATGCTTAAAAAACAACAAAAATGAGAAATGTCTGTCAAGATTATCAGTACTAAACACAGTCAAGAAAAGACTCAGTGAATTGAAACATAGGTTAATAGATATTACCCAAATTGGAACACCAAGAAAAAAATTGAAAATTTAAAGACCAGAACACCCAAGAACCGAAGGGCAATATGAAATAAGCCAATTTAGAAATAAGTGGAATCCAAGGAGAAGAAAGAGTAAGGCAGAGAAAATACTTGAAGAAATGACTGAAAATTTTTCAACAATAACAGTAGAATCAAAGCACAGATCCAAGTTCAGAGACTCCTAAGTAGGGTAACTATAACACATACACTACCAACATGTTATATTAAAACAAAATTGAAAACTAAAGATACAAAGGTCATATTAAAGACAGACAGAGGGGGGCCAGCGCTGTGGCCCTGTGCGTAAAGCAGCCACCTGAAGTGCCGGCATCTTATATGGGTGCCAGTTCAAGTCCCAGCTGCTTCACTTCCAGCTCTCTGCTCTGGTCTGCAAAAGCAGTGGAACATGGCCCAAGTTCTTTGGCCCCTGCACCCAGTGGGAGACCCGGAAGAAGATCCTGGCTCCTGGCTTCAGATTGGTGCAGCTCTGGCCGTTGTGGCCATCTGGGAAGTGAACCAGCAGATCAAAGACCTCTTTCTCTCTGCCTATGCCTCTCTGTAACTCTGCCTCTCAAATAAATATTTAAAAAATTTTTTTAAAATAGACAAAGGTGTTAAAAAAAAGACATATTACATACAGAAAACAAAGATTACAAGAGACTTTTTGTTAGAAACTATGCAAAACTAGGGAATAGTATCTTTAAATTGACAAAGGAAAATAAAAAAAACTAACCCAGAGAAAATGTCTCTCTGAAATGAATACCTTCTTAGGCAAATAAAACCTAAGAAAATTTATTAGCAGCAGTTCTGAACCACAAAGGATGTTAAAGTTTGGGGCTGGTGGTGCAGTACAGTAGGCTAAGCCTCCACCTGCAGCACCTGTATCCCAAATGGACACAGGTTTGAGTCCCAGCTGCCCCTCTTCTGATCCAGCTCCCTAACAATAGGTTCTTCAGACAGAAGGAAGACATCAAACTTGGAGGTTCTAAAGAGAAATAAGACTTCCAAAAAACATAAAATGAAAGTTTGAAGTTTTCTATAATAAAGATTTTCAAAATGTTTCAAAATAAAGGTATGGGAGCCCGGAGTTGTGATGTAGAAGGTTAATCCTCCATCTGTGACACTGGCATCCCATATGGGCAGCAGTTCAAGATTCCACGTCTGATCCACCTCCCTGCTGAAGCACCTGGGAAGGCAGCAGAGGATGGCCCAAATACTTGGGCCCCTGCACCAACTCAGGAGACCCAGAAGAAGCTCCTGGCTTCAGCTTGGCCCAGTCCTGGCCGTTGCAGCCATTTGGGGAAGTGAATCAGAGGATGGAGGGTCTTCCTCTGTTTCTCCCTCTGAAACTGCCTTTCAAATAAATAAATATTTAAAAAAAAAATAAAGGTGTGAAGATATGTGCAAAATAACATCCACACTGGAGTTCATTTGTACATTTATACAAAGTTGATACTCTGGAAAGCAGAATTACAATTTTATTTTATTTATTTTTTTTTTTGGACAGGCAGAGTGGACAGTGAGAGAGAGAGACAGAGAGAAAGGTCTTCCTTTGCTGTTGGTTCACCCTCCAATGGCCGCCGCAGCCAGCGCGCTGCGGCCGGCGCACCGCGCTGATCCGATGGCAGGAGCCAGGAGCCAGGTGCTTTTCCTGGTCTCCCATGGGGTGCAGGGCCCAAGCACCTGGGCCATCCTCCACTGCACTCCCTGGCCACAGCAGAGGGCTGGCCTGGAAGAGGGGCAACTGGGACAGAATCTGGCGCCCCGACCGGGACTAGAACCTGGTGTGCCGGCGCCGCTAGGCGGAGGATTAGCCTAGTGAGCCGCGGCGCCGGCCAGAATTACAATTTTTAATGCAGACTGAGCATCCCTAATCCAAAAATCTGAAGTGCTCCAAAATCCCAAACTTTTTGAGCACCAACATGATGCCGCAAGTGGAAAATTCCATACTATGAAACTTTGTTCCATTGCTCAAAATTATTAAAAATATTTGTATAAAATTACCTTGAGACTGGATGTAAGGAATATATGAAACATGAATTAATTTTGTGTTTAGACTTGGGTTCCATGCTCAAGAACTTTATGTATATGCAAACATTCCAAACTCCAAACTCTAGAACACTTCTAATCCCAAGCATTTGGATAACAGATATTCATCTGTACTGCTACCTGACCACTAAAAGAGAATTCTAGGTCAGACCATAACTGATATCAACCTACTGTTTACATTATATTCATATCTGCATTCCTTCCTATATTTTGCAGTATGGATATCTACTGTTTCAGTTTCCATAGTGTCTCTTAAAGTACTACAACTGTGTCATAAACTCCACATTTACCATGAGCTTTAATAGATAAACCTAGAACTTTCTAGTGAATGTGTTATACTTGAGTAATGATGTTATTTTTCTAGGAAATAATCCTATAAAAGAAATCTTAACCTAAATTTCCATGTTATTTCAAATGAAGATACAGTTACTGAGTAAAAGTATTTGAAGATAGTAGAAGCATACAAAGGTGTTGGCAAGTGATAGATGATAACCAATCAGGTCAAGTCAGTTGTCACTGAAGGGCATTAGCAGGCAGTGTGGGCCAAGGCCAAGGGGCCAATTAAGTAGGGAAAAGTCTGGCAGAGCTGAATCTAGTTCACAGAATTAGGCAGGGCAGGAGGATTAGGAAGACATAAAAAGATCAGATAAGCAACAGCAACAATCCAGATTTAAGACCCAAAGAGTGAACTAGGTCTCAAAGATGAAGGCCGATAGGTCCAAATCCTGAAACTCAGAAGATGCCCTGTGGTCTGGCCTACGGTACAGCAGTTAAGTCATCTCTTGGGATATCTGCCCCTGGATATCAGAGTGGTTTGAGTCCTGGCTCCTCTGCTTCCAATCCTGCTTCTTGCTAATGTGCACACTGGGAGGCAGGAGATGATGGCTCAAGTACTTGGGTTCCTACTACCCATTTGGGAGATCTGGATGCAGTTCAGGGCTCCTGGCTTCAGCCTGGCTCAGTGTTGGCTGTTGTGAGCATCTGGGGAGTGAACCAGTGATGGAAGCCCTCTCACCTGCACTTCTCTCTCTCTGTCTACTGCTCTGCCTCCTTCTCTCCCTCCCTGTCTCTCCCCTCAACCCCTACACTATTTCAAACAAATATATAAATATTTTATTTAACAAAAGACACCTAAGTTCTATCTAAAGACAGAGACTGCTCCCTACCTCCTTTTTGTATGCTGTGCTTACCATCTTCTAACTTACCCCAACTCAGATATAAGCACAAAGCTTCCTGAAAGACTCATATAGTAATAATAACAGTAACATCTAATGCTATGACTCTTTCCTTGATATACCAGGTTTTTGTAGGCATGGTTTGAAATAATGAAAATGTGCTACACAAAAGTTACAGTCAATTATATGAATTTTTTTGAGTTTCCAATAACATTCTTAAGCATTTCTTTGGTTCTTCCATGCAAAGAACTTGAAATTCCATGGTTGGTAAGATAGCCCCTGCTCCTTTAACCCCAATTCAGTGAGAAAGATACAACCCAAGCACTACGGTTTTGTGAACAATGTAAAAAGGACCAGAGTTGGGGAACTATTCAGCAAACACTTGTGAGAGCTGTTAAAATTGCCTCATAAACTTTTGTAGCTTATTTTCTGAGGCAAACACCAAAATGATCCTTCGGTATCTAAAATAAAATGTGTTTGGGTCCCAAAACATATGAAAGATTCTTACTAGCTATGAAGAAGAAGTACTGACTGCCAAATAAGGCTGTTACACTCAGAAATGTTTCATAATAAATAGAGAACATCACTGTGTGTTTTTAAAAATCAGCCATTTCTCACTTTGTATCAAGATATCTTTGTACACTCAAGATTTGATGGGTCTAGTTAGGAACAGACTTTTCAGTTTTGGAAATGAGGGAAAATATTTCCTTTGTTTTTTGACACAATTAGCGCATACCTACATTTACTAGTCTGTGAGAATAACATTTTCATGGAGATGTCATTTGTGAGATCTACACTAGGTACTATCTTGTCATCTACATATAGAAATTCTGCAACTTGGAATCTCTTTCTCTCTCTCTTTGACCAGCAGAAAAACAGGCAGAGAGACAGTCAGGGAAGGAGCTCCTATTTGCTGGTTCATTTGCCAAATGCCTATAACAGCTGGGGCTGGGCTGAGAACCAAGCTGGAAGTCAGGAATGCAATCCAGGTCTTCTATTTGAATGGCAGGAACCCAATTATTTGAGCAACCACTACTGCTTCCCAGGAACCTCAACTCAGAACTACAGCCGAGAATCAAACCCAAGTACTTCAGTGTAGAACACAGTCTCTACCAGGAACTTAACCACTAAGCTAAATATCCACCACTGCATCTTGCATTTTCTGACAGGCTAAACAACTCCCTGGTTATTCCCCTAGAGTAGCCAGAAAACTGCATCCTCCTACATACAAAGCAACAATAAATGGCAGCTGGGGAGGCTGGTCCAAAGGAAGAACAGTGGTTTAGAGGCATGGTTAAGCCTGCTAGGAAATAAGGGACAAATCAGTCAACTCCCATACATTTGGAGTGGCAGTTTACAACTACAGCACTGACCACACCCATGTTTTTATCAGTTCAGAGTTACACACATATTCATTACCAATAATGAAGAACTGAAGCTTAGAACTTTAAATGGAATCAAGGTTATTCTTATGGCAAAGTCATGGACACATGCTTACATTCTCACAAGTTAGCAATAAGGAGAACTAAGCTGGTAGGCTAGGATTTGCATATAACCTTAAGTCCAAACCTAAAGACAAGCCTACAAAAGCCAGCTTTCCTGTGTGACCAGATATTTGCATGCAGATCACTGCTGCCTTTCTCAGTCTAACAAAGCACCCAGTTATGACTATGAAGGCCAAAGCAAGCTAACATGTGGCCTCTCACCCAGCTCAGATTCCCAGAATATGTCCTTGGGCAGTACTGGGTAATTTGTTGAATAATCCATCCTTTCCTCTTCAATTTTTTTCTTAAACATCATAATCTCTACTTCCTGGATAAGCAGATCTCCAAAACAGCCTCATAGTTTTAGCAGCTCTGTTGTAGTTTTTTACAGTCCCAAGTACTCCTTGGCATCCCCCCTCACAATTATACTATTGTAGTCATCGAATGCATCTATCTCCAAGTACCGTGCAGACATCTGTGACTCAAGTATATGTATGGCAAAGAGCGGCCTCCATGTGAGGACTTTATTTTGCTCCTGCCAATCTGTTCTACACAAAAACCTCCAATATTAAAGACAAATAGTTGCACACTCAGAATTTTCAAAGCTCCCTCCAAGGACATACTGCTTCATTAAATTCCTCAATATGCTTTTATTTGCACAGAGTAGTAACAAAAGAATAAAAGAGCTGATGTGTATCACTTTTTGGCCCTGCTTTCAATAGAGTGAACAGACATGATGAAGTTGGGTAGCAATAAAACACAGAGCCTTTCAGCCTTCTGCTCATGGCACCTGCAAATAAAATCTTGTAATAGGATTTTTCAAAGACATTGCCTGTCCGTTGGGAAAGCTCTGCCAAGGATCTGAAGTGTATAACTACTTACAGTTACCCTAAATAATCCATTTCACTTGCTAAGCCTGGTGGTAGCAATTTATATTGGAAAGGTAAAAATAAAAAGTATGATTTTAACAGACAGTTAAAGATAATAAGATACACTGAGTGGAAAGATACAGCTATGTGTGTCCAACTGCTTTTCTTAGTTCATGAACTTTATGCTAAATCACAAACATTCATCCGTTTAAGAAAAAAGGGGAAGTGGCAACTAGGTCTGCTTTATAAGTTATGTATTTACACAGTGGTACAAAGATCATTGGAGATATGTTGCCAATGACTTCATTCTTCTGCCAATTCCCTTTAAAAATCACTGTGGGGCTCTTACAAAGAGGTCCTTCTTGCATCAGACATCTCAGTGGCTGTCCCCTTTGCACATGGCATATAATTACTGGGCAAAGGCCAAGTTAATCCTGCTCTGCAGCATAGTTAATAACATCTTTTACCTCTACCAGCAATGAAACACTAGCAAAATTTTACAGACCAGCCTTGGCTGCCATCCTCAAAGTATTTCAAACTTATCATTCTTCTGAAACAGCAGTAAGCAAGCTCTCTAATGTGGAATTGCTATTTAATTTTCTACAATCACATTCTACAAGTCTCAGAACTTCTTCAGTACTCAATGTTGCCTCGGACAGAAGGATAGGGCCAGAGCTCTACTGTGCAACTCCCTTGTTCTACATTGCAGCCAGTTTCAAGACTGCTAGTAGATTACTGACTTTTCTGGCCATACTGTAACCATTTATTTATTTATTTATTTGACAGGTAGAGTTACAGAGAGAGAGAGAGAGAGAAAGGTCTCCCTTCCGTTGGTTCACCCCCCAAATGGCCTCTACAGCCGGCGCTGCACCCATCTGAAGCCAGGAGCCAGGTGCTTCCTCCTGGTCTCCTATGCGGGTGCAGGGGCCCAAGCACTTGGGCCATCCTCCACTGCACTCCCGGGCCACAGCAGAGAGGTGGACTAGAAGAGGAGCAACCAGGACAGAATCCGGCGCCCCAACCGGGACTAGAACACGGGGTGCCAGTGCTGCAGGCGGAGGATAAGCCAAGTGAGGCACGGTGCCGGGCCCATACTGTAACCATTTTTAAAATATCTCATGGGTACTTGATGTAAGATACTTACAACAATTTGCCTTCATTTCCATGATGAAAGAACTAACTTTGAAGTTATGGACGTACAACATAAAGATTACACATTGGTAACAGCAAATTAATGGCCTGAAGTGAGCAAAATTAAATTTAGGCTTTAAATCAAACTTGTCTTTGCTAATGATTTTTCTGCATACAGTAGCCGTTCACAGAAATAAATACATGTTTGATTCTGTGGCAAGAGCCTAAGAACTCTTTAAGAAAACCAAATTCCCACCATACTTTAAAAACAATTTTAGGAGCTCCAAAAAACATGGATTAGGTTCCTTTGCTTTTATTCCTAGAGCACACTATGTATCACCATCACCATAATTACCATTCCTAAGTATGTTTCCTCACTCAATTATGAGCTTTTTGAGAATAACATATCTGCTTTTTGTTTAAATCAGAGATCAGCACTATTTATAGAAAGCACTCAAATATTCTTTAACTCAAAGCCTACTTCATAGAAAATGTGTACAGAATCTTCTCCTGAATATCTAGGTACATTACGTTCATTCTTCCAACCTTATAGCTTACTTGGAGAAAAGGACTTGTTTGTTTTGTTCACTGTTACATTCTCACTTCTTTAAGCCTTTATTGCAAGACTCTCCAAAACTTACTTGGTCATATACTCATTAGGAGATGTGGATATAGACAATGCCAACCTCTTTCACATTACATGAGTACTTCTAGAATCTAAAGTGTAAAGGTTCATAGTTATGATGATACTCTCATGGAAAATTTTTGGAAGTAAAAGCAGTCAAAACTGGTTTAAACTATGATGAAACTGAAAGTAATAAAGACTGATTATTTTTGGAAAGTAATTTGGGAATGTGCGTGCTTTTTTAAAGTTTTATGTATGCCTGCATCTGGTACATGGGCAAGTAAATTATTTAGTTCCAATCACAAAGAACAAGTAATTTCTAGGGAAAATTCAGTCGCGCTCTGGTTTCTTAACAAAAGAGAAAGCACAGCACTTTCTTATCCAAACTGTCAAATATTTTTATATCTGTTACTTAATGCTCAGTGGATATATCAATTTAAAAAAAATTTGGAAAACATTATGTTGAGTGAAATAAGCCAATCCCAAAGGGACAAATACCACCACTTGTTCTCCCTGATAGGTGACAAATAACTGAGCACCAAAAAGGAAACCTGTTAAAGTGAAATGAACACTATGAGAAACAGTGACTTGATCAGCCCTCACCCTGACTGTTGATGAGCAACTTAATATGTTATCCCTCTTAGTATTTCTTTTGTTTGTTCTACTTAATACTTTTGGTTGAATACTGTAATCAATACACAATTCTTCTTAAGTGCTGAAACTTAACTGAAAAGTGATCGCTGTTAAATATGAGTGGGAATAAGAGAGGGAAGAGATGTGCAATCTGGGACATGCTCAAGCTGACTTACCTCAAATGGTAGAGTTAGAAACATACCAGGGATTCCAATTCAATCCCATCAAGGTGGCATGTACCAATGCCATCTCACTAGTCCCAGTGATCAATTTCTGTTCACAATTGATCATAATGATAGGACTAAGAGCCAAAGGGAGCACATAAACAAGAATAGTGTCTGCTAATACTAGCTGATAGAATAAAAAAGGGAGAGAACGATCCAACATGGGAAGTGAGATACACAGCAGACCCATAGAATGGCAGATGTCCTAAACAGCACTCTGGCCTCAGAATCAGCCCTTAAGGCATGCGGATCCAGCTGAAAAGCCCATGAGAGTATCTCAGGCATGGAAAGCCAAGACACTCTGGGGAAAAAAAAAAAAAAAAAAAACCTAAATGAAAGATCTCCACGAGTGAGATCCCAGTGGAAAGAACGGGTCATCAAAGAAGGAGGTACCTTTCTCTGAAGGGAGGAGAGAACTTCCACTTTGACCATGGCCTTGTCTAAATATGATCAGAGTCTGTGAACTCAGGGGGCTTCCACAGCTTTGGCAACTCATGACAAGAGCCTAGGGTGATTACTGATGCCATAAACAAGAGTGTCAATTTGTTAAGTCAACAACAGGAGTCACTGTGCACCTACTCCTCATGTAGGATCTTTGTCCTTAGTGTGCTGTACATTGAGATTTAATGCTATAACTAGTACTCAAACAGTATTTTTCACTTTGTGTTTCTGTGTGGGAGCAAACTGTTGAAATCTTTACTTAATGTATGCTAAACTGATCTTCTGTATATAAAGAGAATTGAAAATGAATCTTGATGTGAATGGAAGGGGAGAGGGAGTGGGAAAGGGGAGGGTTGTGGGTGGGAGAGATGTTATGGGGGGGAAGCCATTGTAATCCATAAGCTGTACTTTGGAAATTTATATTCATTAAATAAAAGTTAAAAAAAAATCCATCATTGGCCAGGGGGCCAATGTTGTGGTACACTCGATTAAGCCACAGCCTACAATATTGACATCCCATATGGGCATCAGTTCGAGTCCCAGCTGTTCCACTTCCAATCCAGCTCCCTGCTAATGGCCTGGGAAAAACAGTGGAAGACAACCCAAGCACTTGAGCCTCTGCCACCCTCTTGGGAACTGGGATGAAGCCCCTGGTTCCTGGCTTCGGCCTGGCCCAGACCTGGCTTTTGTGGCCATTTGGGGATTTAGCCAGCAGACGGACAATGTTACTTTCAGTCTCTCCTTCTCTCTCTTAATTTTGCCTTTCAAATAAATAAATCTTTTTCAAAAACCCATCCACTTAATAAATAGTTAACTGTTACCACAAGAAAGGAGCTAAGCTGACACTTCAGGGATTCAGTTACTTTACTTTCACCTTTGTACTGTCCCTTCTTGCTAATTTACCTTCTCCATCTCTGGGTTCTACCTTTTCTTCCTCCTCCCTCTTATAAAACAACTCATTTGAGTTCATGCATGAGGGATAATGAAAGGGTAGGAAAAGCTGTATATACTTACTGAAGGTGAAAAATGCGATAGATTGTGGTAGGCATTGTGGTAGGTTAACTTGCTGCTTGGGACTCCCACATCCCATACTGGAGTGCCTGGTTTCAGTCCCAGCTACCTGGTGCTTCCCATTCAGCTCCCGGGAGGCAGCAGATGATATGACCAAGTACTTGGGCTCTTGCCACACATGTGGACGGACAGAGTTCCTGGCTCCTGGCTTCTGCCTGGCCCAGGCATTTGGGGAGTGAACCAACAAACGCAAAATCTCTCCCTCTTTCTGTCACTCCTTCAAAAAATCAATAAGCAAGTGACAAGAGCAGCAAGTCACAGAAATATGAAAAAAGATCATGAATCAACATAAATAAGAATATTGCTAAATAATCTGTTTCGTTACAAGCACTTAAAGTAACTATTATTCTAGGTGACAGTATCACCCACATAGGCAGATTAAAGCCAACTGTTACAGAATACATTTCAGGTACCAGACACTTGGATTAAATTAACCCATTTAATCTTCAGACTATGGAGTTGATATTATGATTGTTCCTATTTTACTGAAGAGGAAATTGAAGCAAAGAGGACTGAAGTAACATGCCCAAGTCACCGAGCCAGTAAGTACTACAGCAAGGATGTGAAGCAAGGGGCTCCAGGACCCACGACTACCCAGCTCTGTCCTGTCTACTGTGGCTAGCACTGTGTGGACATCATGGAATGATCTCTTTGGAAAACAGGAAGGAAACCAGGAAAATGAGAGGCATAAGAATGGTGGCATCTCCGGCTCCTGGCTTCAGTCCTGGCCTCCTCCTAGTTACTGGGAGTAACTGGGGAGTGAACCAGAGGGTAGCAGTGCTCCCTCCCACTCTGTCTTGCTCTTTTTATCTCGAATAAATAAACTTTAAAAAAATTTTTAAAGGAACTGTAGCAAAACTACCATTCTGTGGCATAATTTATCCAATTTTTAAAACATGCTTTTTTTTTTTCTTACAGGAAAATTATAGGCCATAACCAAGAATAACATGTGATTAACATATTTTATATTTTGATTTCAAAGGTAATTTCCAAATGTCCAAATATTACTCTTGATATTTGGAGAAAACACCTGTAGTAATATTTAAAAGCAGAAACAAACTGTTGTTTCCTCCTAGCCATCTGTAGCTTCCTTCTTTATTTTGTAAAATGGTTTGTAGTTCAGAAAGAGAAATCACACTTAAAGTCATGCTTAAAATCATACTCCTTGGTTATTAAGAAATCATACAAATATCCATAAATGTGTAAGTCATTAAATCCATACATATAAGATCTCTTACGATAAAAAGGAATGAAGTGATATATGCTACAACATGAAATGAACCTTGAACACATAACTGAAAGAAGCAAGACACAAATGGTTCAGAACAGGCAAATCTACAGAGGCAAAATGTCATTAGTGCTTGCATAAGGTTAGGTGGGAGTTGAAGGGAAATAGAAGATGATGGGGTTTTTTCAGGGAGTGATGAAAATGTTCTAAAAGTGATAGTGGGGATAGTTAAACAACTCTGGAAACATATTAAAACCACTGAGCAGTAGTACACTTCAAATGAATGAATGGTATGGTATATGAATTACACTTCAACAGAAGTGTTGTGCATGTTACTTTTAAAAACCATGTGTTGGGGCCGGTGCCGTGGCTCAATAGGCTAATCTTCCGCCTTGCGGCACCAGCACACCGGGTTCTAGTCCCGGTCAGGGCACCGGATTCTGTCCCGGTTGCCCCTCTTCCAGTCCAGCTCTCTGCTGTGGCCTGTGAGTGCAGTGGAGGATGGCCCAGGTGCTTGGGCCCTGCACCTGCATGGGAGACCAGGAGAAGCAGCTGGCTCCCGGCTTTGGATCAGCGTGGTGCGCCAGCAGCAGCGTGCCGGCCATGCCGGCCATTGGAGGGTGAACCAACGGTAAAGGAAGACCTTTCTCTCTGTCTCTCTCCCACTGTCCACTCTGCCTGTCAAAAAAAAAACAAAAAAACAAAAAAACAAAAAAACACCAAAAACATGTGTTGGGGCCGGTGCTGTGGTGCAGTGGGTTAATGCCCTGGCCTGAAGCACCGGCATCCCATATGGGTGCCGGTTCGAGACCCAGCTGCTCCACTTCTGATCCAGCTCCCTGCTATGGCCTGGGAAGGTAGTAGAAGACAGCCCAAGTCTTTGGGCCCCTGCACCAGCGTGGGAGACCCGGAAGAAGCTCCTGGCTCCTGGCTTCGGATTGGCGCAGTTTCAGCTGTTGCGGCCAACTGGGGAGTGAACCATCGGATGGAAGACCTCTCTCTCTCTCTGCCTCTCCTCTCTCTGTGTAACTCTGACTTTCAAATAAAAATAAATAAATCTTAAAAAAAATGTGAAAACATTTAGAAGATGGCCACACTGGCCACTTCCCTGGGGAGCTCCACTAATTTCAGGATGGATACAAATGAACAATCTTCATACAGCTATCACTATATAAAAGAGCTGGGGAATTGTGGTGGTGGGGAGCAAGTGGCATAGTGGGTAAAGTTGCTATCTGCGATGCTGGCATCCCATATGGACGCTGGCTAATATCACTTCCTGTCCAGCTCCCTGCTAATGGCCTAGGAAAAGCCTTGGAAGATGGCTCAAGTGTTTGGGCCCCTGCCACCCACATGGGAGACGTGGATGAAGCTCCTGGCTCCTGGCTCCAGCTTGGCCCAGCCCTGGCCATTGCAGCCATTTGTGGAGTGAACCAGTGGCTGGAAGATTTTTCTGTTACTTACTTTAAAATAAAAATAAATAAATCTTAAAAGCAGAAGAGCTGTAACTAAAGAATTGAGCAATAATGAAATGTGATGAGCAAATCAGAAATCAGAAGATAATAGAATTAGGAATAAAGAGCTGACTTTCATAGACTACTTCTATCCCTCTGTAGGCAGCACAAGGAAGAAAGGCAAATATCATAAAACTGCAGAGAACTAAAATACAGATAAGAAAAATCATCATGAGGGGCAAGCGTTTGGTGCAGTGGTTAAGAGTGCCTGGTTAGAGGCCCGGTTCAGCAGCTTCCATCCAGCTTCTTGCTAATGTGCACCCTTGGAGGCCACAGGTTATAGCTCAAGTACTTGAATCTTCAGCACCCACATGGGAGACCTGAATGAAACTGAGCTCCTGCCTTCAAACTGGCCCAATCCTGGCTGTCTAGGGCACTTGGACAATGAATTAGTAGATGGTAGATCCTTGTCTCTTTGTCTTTTTGCCTTTCAAACAAACAAAAAATGAAAATAAACAAAAAAAGGTTTAAAAAGTCATCGTAAAGAGACCAAGGTGATACACTCTTGAGGCAAAACCAGACTGATATAAACACAGCTGCAAAAGGATTTACTTGTCAGAAAACAGGAACTAGACAGGGCAGCTACTGATTACTTAGTACTTATGGGCGAGAGGATCAGTACTTCGCCAGTTATTCTGAAAAATAGAAGTCTGACAGTGAAACCTTGCAGACTGTCCTGGGAAGAGGTGCCAAGGCAGCAGCCTTTGGCACTCTGGCCACTCATGCAGTTGTGTCATTACTGCTGAGTAGATAATTCAGGCCACTGCGCTGCCACTGCACTGTGAGTCATCCAGCCTACTCCCCTTCATCTGATTTCATGTCACCAGACAACCTTCTGATTGTCCTCTGGCTGCCCACAAGTCAACAAGTGGTATGCAAACATAACTAGGGAGTTATAGAAAAACTAAGCCATAGAGGTTATTGCATGTACAGAAGTCTGGAAGAACTCAGGAAGCAGGATCAGAAAGCAGTTTTTACATAAATATATGTATTTGGGCTGGACTTTTATAAAACAACATTACTCTGTTATTAAGAGTAAATAAGGCCGGCGCCGCGGCTCACTAGGCTAATCTTCCGCCTTGCGGCGCCAGCACACCGGGTTCTAGTCCCGGTCAGGGCACCGGATTCTGTCCCGGTTGCCCCTCTTCCAGGCCAGCTCTCTGCTATGGCCCGGGAGTGCAGTGGAGGATGGCCCAAGTCCTTGGGCCCTGCACCCCATGGGAGACCAGGAGAGGCACCTGGCTCCTGCCATCGGATCAGCGCAGTGCATCGGCTACAGCGCGCCAGCCGCGGCGGCCATTGGAGGGTGAACCAATGGCAAAAGGAAGATCTTTCTCTCTGTTTCTCTCTCTCACTGTCCACTCTGCCTGTCAAAAAAAAAAAAAAAAAAAAAAAAAAAGAGTAAATAAGGCCGGTGCTGTAGCTAAACCTCCTGTGCCAGATCCCATATGGACACCAGTTCAAGTCTTGGCTGCTCCTCTTCTGATCCAGCTTTCTGCTATGGCCTAGAAAAGCAGTTGAAGATGGCCCAAGTGGTTGGGCCCCTACATTCACAGGGGAGACCCTGAAGAAGCTCCTGGCTCCTGGCTCCAGATTAGCTCAGCTCCGACCATTGCAGTCATTTAGGGAATGAGCCAGCAGATGGAATATCTTTCTCTCTGTCTTTCCCTCTCTCTGTAGCTCTACCTCTCAAATAAATAAATAAAATCTTTTAAAAAATAACAAATAAATTATTTTAAAAGCAAATATATAATTCATAAATAATAATGATAATAACTTGCCTTTACGTTCATGCTAGTCAAGCTGATAAAAATAAAAACTCTCTGGCATGCTTGTCAGTAAAACATTTTATAAAAATCAGCCTTCTGGGTTGATATATGTGTCATGACACTGTTTTACATGAAAGCACTATTAAAGGACACACTCTAAATGCAGGAGCAAAATTATAATCCTCCAGAGTCCCAGAGCCTGGTGAATGCAAGGTCAATGACACTTAGTAAAGCCGCCTGGCAACCATCAGCAGCCTTCCTTGGTAAAACCTCAACCACATCAAGTACTCTCCATTCAAGTTCCATAAGCAGAAAATATTAAAGAGCTAATTTAGAAGACTGTTAGAGAACTTCTTGCATCACTTCAGCATAATTTACAAACAGGGCAGCCTCTGCACCTGCAGACTGGCCTTAGTTAGCGTTAGAAGCAGAGGTTATTTCTCCATCACCAACCTCCAATACCCTCACCTTGGCCCTGGTATAGATAGATAAAAACATGGAGGAAACCCTAGAGTTTAACCTAGTCCTAGAATTCAGGTCCAAAGTCAACTATAGTCCCTGTGCCCAATGTTTAAATTAAAAGCCAGAGAACCCTGTAGCAGGAGTCACTGAATGGTACGCCAACATTTCAACATCAGATAAACAGCTGGCCCTCAGCTGGCCCAAAGTGGTTATATCAAAGTGACTGCTGAATTTGAGGGTTATATATTGTCCCAAAGCCCCCAGATCCTACTGCTTGGTAAGATCCAACTACTAAAAATCAAGATACAATCAATTTATTTAAGCCTGACATAGAAAAGAAAATAATACAGAAGATCCAAACACCAAATTGACAGTTTGATAAGCTGCCATCTGCAGCACCGGCATCCCATATGGATGCCAGTTCAAGTCCTAGCTGCTCCACTTCTGATCCAGCTCCCTGCTGATGTGTCTGGGAAAGCAGTAGAAGATGGCCCAAGTGCTTGGGCCCCTGCACCCATAAGGGAGGAAAAAGCTGCTGGCATCCTTGCTTTAGCCTGACCCAGGTCTGACCTTTGTGTCCATTTGGGGAGTGAACCAGGGAATGAAAGCATGTTCGTTCTCTCTCTCTCTCTCTGTAATTGTGGCTTATAAATAAAGAAAATAAATCTTGCCTTTAAAAAAAAAAAGACTATTTACAATCCATTGCAACCTTGAGATTTAATGGTTCCATGATCAGTGAAGTTTTTCAGGAAAATATATGGGCACATCAGAAGCTGAGTTAATGATAAAAAAAAAAACTGCAAAGATCTAAAAAGTGATTAAAGAAAAACTCACAAAAGGACTAAAAACACCAAAATAAGTGAGGAGAAACACTGAATCATCAAATTAATAGCCCTGTAAATGACAGATATAAACTTCTCTAAAAAACCAAGAAAAATGAATGTTAATGGACCAAACCTGAATAAATAAATGCTCTAAAAACACAAGCATCTGTAAATCTCCATGCCCAATGCATAACTAAAACATCTCGCTCACAAGAAAGCTTCTTTGTCTTCCAAAGCTCACCCTCAAGCTCAGACATTGACCCAGCAACCCATGTTGCTCACTGAGTCATCTTTATGTCTGTTTGGTACAGCTATTTTTCTCCTATCATATGATTAATTAATCCCTCAACTTTTTTTTTTTTTTTTTTTTTTTGCTTATTTTCATCTACTTAAAGGCTTCACTCTCCAAATGCCTACAATAGCCAAGGCTGGCCCAAGCAGAAAGCCAGGAGCCAGGGACACTAACCAGGTTTTCTGCATCGGTGCCAGGGGCCCAAGCACTTCAGCCATCACCTGCTGCCTCTCAGCAGGCATTATAAGGAGGCTGGACCACACAGAGAGTGGTCAGAACTCAATCAGGTACTCTGATACAGGATGCAGGCATTCCGAGCAGTGGTTTAACCCAATGTATCACAAATACCCTCACAGAATTTACTTTCATGAATAATATGAGGTATCATGAATTTTAAACTAAATATAATAATTGTTGATTCAGAATGACTCCTTTAATATATAATAAAATCTTATTTATACTATGGTCAATGTATAGAACATTATTTTCCATTCACTTATTTAACTCTTGTGTCAAAAACAAAACAATAGCAACTAACATTTTTTAAGTCCTGCTCATGTGCCAGAAATGTACTGAACTCTATCTCATTTCACCTCATGATTTACAGGTAAGGAAACTCAGGCTCAAGGAGATAAAGTAACTCAGTGATGGTCACGGGGTTAGTTGGTAAATAAGAGTTAAGCTTGTAATCAAAGTGTTCTATTTCCAATACCTTAATAAAATTAAAGAAATTAAAAAAACCTAATACTTTATCTCTTTTAGTATTTTTTTTTGTTCTACTTAATACTATTGGTTGAACTCTTTAATTAACACACAATTATTCTTAGGTGATTAAATTTAACTGAAAAGTGATCTCTGTTAAATATGAGAGTGGGAATAAGAGAGGGAGGAGATGTACAGTTCGGCACATGTGCAATCAGACTTGCCCCAAATGGTAGAGTTAGAAATGTGCCAGAGAATTCCAATTCAACCATTAAGGTGGCATGTACCAATGCCATCTCACTAGTCAAAGTGATCAGTTTCAATTCATAATTGATCATAATGATAGGATTAAGAGTCAAAGGGATCACATAAACAAGACTAGTGTCTGCTAATACTGATAGAGTTAAAAAGGAGAGAACGATCCAACATGGGAAGCAGCATACACAGCAGACTCATAGAATGGCAGATGTCCTAACTAGCACTCTGGCCTCAGAATCAGTCCTTAAGGCATTCAGATCGGGCTAAAAAGCCCATGAGAGTATTTCAGACATGGAAAGCCAAGACACTCCAGCAAAAAAAAAAAAAAAAAAAAAAAAAAAAAAAAAAAAAAGCCCTAAATGAAAGATCTCTGTGAGATCTCAGTGGAAAGAACGGGCCATCAAAGAAGGAGGTACCTTTCTCTGAGGGGAGAGAACTTCCACTTTGACTATGACCTTGTCTAAATAAATCACAGCTGGGAACTCAAAAGGCTTCTGTAGCCTTGGCAACTCATGACAAGAGCCTTGGGTGATTAATGACACCACAAACAAGAGTGTCAATTGTTAAATCAACAACAGGAGTCACTGTGCACTTACTCCCCATGTAGGATCTCTGTCCTTAATGTGTTGTACAATGTGAATTAATGGTTTAACTAGTACTCAAACAGTACTTTATACTTTGTGTTTCTGTGTGGGTGCAAACAGTTGAAATCTTTACTTAGTATATACTAAATTGATCTTCTGTATATAAAAATAATTGAAAGTGAATCTTGATGTGAATGGGATGGAAGAGGGAGCGGGAGATGGGATGGTTGCGGATGGGAGGGAGGTTATGGGGCAAAAAAGCCACTGTAATCCAAAAGCTGTACTTTGAAAATTTATATTTATTAAATAAAAGTTTAAAAAAATAAAATTAAAGAAATTTTTAAAAACTCAAGAAAAGTTTTATAGTTTTCTTCTTTTCAATTGTACATTTTTCTTGGGGTTATTTCTAGTTTTATATTTGTTGTTATATTATGATGAGTGGGGTGTTTTTCCCATTGTATGCTTCTAACTAGTTATTACTGACATTTGGGAAAGCTATCAATTTCTGTATACTTACAACAAATAGACCTTAGAACAATTTTTATTGGATTTTCTTGGTTTTTTTTTTGCATTTTATCTTCTTCCAATCACTATACTTATTTGGTTTTATCGTTATTGTACTAGTCAGAATTTCTGGAACAACATTAATGGTGATGGATGACTTATACATTCCCGATATAAACAGAAAATTCTCTGGTGGATCATTGTCAAGTATGATATTGGCTTGTTGGTTTAAGACAGTACATCTTGTTAAAGATACAATTTGCTTTTCCTAGTTTTTAAATGACATCTTATAAGAAATATATGCTAAATTTTTTCAAATGTTTTTGAGCATGCTATTAAAAATAATTTTAAAGGGGTCAGCATTGTGGTGTATTGGGTTGAGCTGCCACATATGAAGCTGGCATCTCATATGCACACCAGTGATGGGATTCTGGCTCAAGTGCTGGCTGCTCCACTTTCGATCCAGCTCTGTGGTAAGGCATCTGTGAAAGCAGCAGAACATGGCCCAAGTACTTAAGGCCCCTGCACCCACATTGGAGACCCAGATGAAGCTCATGGCTCCTGGCTTCAGCCTGGCTCAGGCCCACCCATTGTGGTCATCTGGGGAGAGAACCAGCAGATGGAAGATATCTCTGTCTCTGTCTTTCCTCTACCTCTGCCTTTCAAGTGAATAAATCTTTTCAAAAATTAGGGTGTTTTTTTTTTTTTTCCTAACTGGATACCTATTTTAAACAAAAATTGTAGACTATCTGTAAGGAGGGAGATCTGAATTCAGTCCTGGGTTGTGGGTCAGATCTAAGGACTCCAATGTCAGCAGTACAGCCTGTTCTGCCGCAGTGTGCTTTCACCTGCACTGCTCCATACATGACTGACAAGTAGATGAATGATGTCAGTACAATGGAGAAATCATATTGGCTCATATGCACTTTTCCCCAGCATGGTATTGTTTCCAAGCAGAAGCAAGCTTTTCCTCATGATTATTAAAAGAAAGTCTTGGCAATATAAAGTGACCTTAAAGGGAAGGAAAAGTTCAAAATCTACAGAAGTGATTTACATTAGCATAAGTTGCAGCTGATTGAATGGCTTCAAAAACTAGTACCCTTTGTTTCTTGTAAGTTGTCTGGCAAAACTGCACATAGAGATGAGGAAGCTACAAAGATTTTTTCTTTGCATTAAAACAATGAATTAAGAAGCCTCTATCCTGGACCAGCTTTTTAATTTTCAACGAAATGGTCTCAATTAGAACCAAAATACCCTCTAAGACCTACTTTTCAAAGAAGAAACCATGAGGCCTAGAGCTTAAGGCTATGTAAGCCTTTCTGATTGATACTAGGATAAATGCCACTAATACTCCTTAAGAGTTTACTGTGCTAGTTTTTTATCTTCCTTTTAGTATTCAGAATGCTATCAAAACTACTTGATTGCAAAGTTCCTTACTTCTAAATGTTCTGTTCCCAACCTTATTTTTGCCACCAGTCCCACTGTTTTAAGCCCCAGGTTTTACAAACATTAGGTTGGCTATTTTATTTTTAAATTATTGTTCAGATTTTAGTTTTGTTCTGTTTTTGCTTGCTTGTTGTTCCCAGGTCCACTGATATGATGTAGCAGCACAAACATATATTCACTGGATCAAATGCCATCTGCTACCAGATATGATTAAAAAAAAAAAAATCCAGTTAGCAAAACAGACACGAGAACCCGTCATGAAGGAATTTAAGATACTTGATTTAAACACTGAAAAGTTTAAATCATTTATTATGGATGGAGAGGCTGAGTGGAGGGGATGCTATTAAAAACAATTTTAAAGGGGTCAGCATTGTGGTGTATTGGGTTGAGCTGCCACATATAAAGCTAGCATCCCGTATGCACACCAGCGATGGGATTCTGGCTCAAGTGCTGGCTGCTCCACTTTCGATCCAGCTCTGTGGTAAGGCACCTGGGAAAGCAGCGAGTTTTTGAAGTGTATTCTTGAGATAAGGCTGACCACACCCAGCCTCTGTCTTGCTCACAATGCACATTTATCACCAAACTTTTGATATTCCCTTGCACACCCTGCTCCATGAACAGCCTTCCTCATCTCAGTAAGCAGTGAGTTTCACTTTCTCAGGTGTTCAGACTGAAAACTTTATCACCAATATTTCACAGCATATATCTAATTATCAGGAAATGCTGGTGGTGCTATCTTCCAAATATGACGAGAATCTGACCATTTCTCATCACTTCTACACCGCTACCTCCCTGTTCAAGCCACCATTATTTTTTACCTAGATTATTTCATTAGCCTTCTATCTGCTTCTACCCTTGTCCCATCAATCCTAATTTCAAGAAAGTAAGAGACCTATCATGGGAAAGCCGAATCATATTGTTCACCTACTCAAAACCTCACAACGTCTTCCTGCCTAACACAGCAAAAGCTAACGTTTTCACATGGCTTACAACATCCTAGGTGACCTGGTACCAACTGCTTGGGATGAGTTCCCTTTCTCCCAATCTTTAACTACTTTGGCTTTCTTGTCCCTTCAGCCTCTCTGGCTTGCTTCCAACTCTCAACTTTGGCACTTACTATTATGTTTTTTTCCTACTATTCCTAGAATAGTTCTTGACACATAGAAATCAATAAGGGGCAGGCATCTGGCCCTATGATTAAGGTGCCAGTTAGAATGCCTGCATCCCCTACCTGAGCCTAAGTGCCTGAGTTCAGTCCCTGCTCTGGCTCCTGATTCCAGCTTCCTGCTAATGCAGATCTTGGGAGGCAACAGTGATGGCTCAAGTAGTTGAGTCCCTGCCACACTCCTGGCCACTGTGGGCATTTGGGGAGTCAATCAACAGACGGGAGCTCTGTCTGTGTCACTCTTTTTCTATCTCTCTCAAACAAACAAAAAAATAATACATGCTCAAGAACTACTTCCTGAATGAATGAAGCAGGTTCACTGCGCGCTGTGATGAGGGAAATAGCAGACTGAAACTGTGACTCTGGAGACCACCGCCTCCATCATTACAAATTCAAGAAATATTTGTACAAAGATGAAGCGGTACACAGAAGCTGACTTTTATTTCAATGCAGTCATATGACTGGGTTGTGAAAATGTGTGTGATATAACTGAGCTGCTTCCTCAGATCAAGGACATTTAGAATTAAAGGGCTTTGAGTAGCTCAAGTTGTCAGACTTCCACCCTCACCCCAGCCATTCACAAGATTATTGATCCATGATGTGACAAGACACGTGAACATACCAAAACTGAAACTGCAGGGGAAAGAAACAGAAGCACTGCTGACATAATCTACATGTAAGTGTTCTGACTCAACTGGACATGTGAATCACGCTGCTGGAGACAGCACCCCTTTTCCATAGCTGACCAACCCCCATCAGTAGAAGCACTGAATTAAAAAATTAGGAACTATGTTCTAGAAATCAACCTCAAAAGAAGTTCACAAATTCTTATAAGACAGAATCACACTTCCACTGCCTGTGATTGCCTCTGAGGTATATTCCTCAGGGACAGGCCTGAATCATCAAGGATTTATTCCATTGGAACATGAATAAAATGCAAGAGCTGAAAGTAAAATTTGACCAACAAAAAAATCAATATTCATGACATTCTGAAGATGAATTGATAAAGCTTAGAGCTATCCTAAACCTTCTGACATGTGCTCAACTTTGGAACGTGTTTATAATCCCTAATGCTGTAAACCATCCTTTTCATGAAAAGAGCTGAAATCCAAGCTGGAGCTGCCATCTGTGATGTAAATCTAGTCATGATGAATTGAGATATGCCTGAATAATGTACCTTATAGTTGTAGAGCATGGTTATTTCTTAAATGCTGCTCCCCTCTCACTAGATCAACACTGCTATACAGCTAGCCCCAAGCCTTCAACTTAGTACTTTTGGGGCAAATGAGTTTCTTAGCTTTCAAACTGACTTCTAATTAATTTTGAAGTCATATTACAGATCATTTTATATCATAAAGAATTTAAATTCCACATGAGCCTACATGTGGGTTCCAGTGGGTTAAGTCACCACCTGGATGTTTTCCTCCATGTAGGAGTGCCTGGTTTGAGTCCCTTGCTACTCTGCCCTTCCAATATGGCTTCCTGCTGTGTGTCCAGTGGGCAGCAAATGATAGTTCAAGTACTTGGGCCCTTACCATCCTTCTGAGAGAGACCCTTGTGGGGTTCTAGGCTTTTGACTTTGGTCTGGCTCAGCCAAATTACAACATGTTAGTTCTCTGTAAAACTAAAACAAAAATGAAACAATCAAATGTCTAACAGACATTTAGAATTAAAAGGCTTTGAGTAGCCCTTTAGCCCATTGTCTAAAAAAGAGACAATAAGGTACTTCGGAAATTTAATGGAAATAGAATTAAAAGTTTATTTTGGTGCCAAAAAAGCCCTTTGAAATGTATGTCTAATTTTTTCATGACACACACATTTCCATGAACCTTCTGAAGATGCCTCATGTTAAGGGTAAGATGACTCACTGAAGCCATAATTTCCAATCTACTTTTCAAGGCTCAGCTTACAATGTCTACCATATTTGATCCCAAAGACATTAAATCCTTCTATAAACTCAATACCCACCAATAAGCATCCTCCATGCTTTGTTCATGCTTTTCCCTAATTAATAAAAGTAACTATTTTAGCTAACATTTACTGAGTGCTTAATGTGTGCTAGGCATAATCCTAAAAGATTTAGATACAATTTTCTCTCTATAGTTTTCTCACCAACTCTTGAATATTTGCTGCTAAATGAGGAAAGATCAGCACTATTAGCCAATTCTCCCATGGCTATCTAGCTAGCAAATGGTGACATAAAGACTTGTCAGTCTGCTAGTTCCAAAGTCACAACTCTGAAATAATCTTCTCCTTTCCCAATTTCAATTTTTCTATCAAGACCCAGAATGTCGCAGTTAAAATACGATTTGTCTCAATTCATTCAGGAATTTAAACATCAATATCATAAGTTAATGGCACTAAGAAAGTAAAAACTTAATCCAGTCATGGGGTTTAGAAAGTGGCCCTGATGGGAACTCCTTTTGTGACTGAGGACATACCCTGGGAAGGTACCCTTACAAGAGGGTTGGCTGTCAAAGTCTGAGTAGGGCCAGGTACTCTCTCTGCTTCCTGACTCACCAGGCAATCCTTCCTCTGTATACACTGTGCCATCTCCATTAGAGACCCAACCAATGGGGCCACCTAATCTTAGATCTGAAAGTCTAAAACCGTGAGCTAAATAAACTTTTTTAAGATTTTTTTTTTTTTTGAAAAGCAAAGTTAGACAGAGAAAGGTCTTCCATTCACTGGTTCATTCCCCAGATGGTTGCAATGGCCAGAGCCGTGCCAGTCTGAAGCCAGGATTCAGGAGCTTCTTCTGGGTCTCCCACGCTGGGGCAGGGGCCCAAGTGATTGGGCCATCTTCTACTGCTTTCCCAGGCCATAACAGAGAGCTGGATCAGAAGAGGGGCAGCCAGGACATGAACTGGCACCCATATGGGTCACCAGTGCCACAGGAGGAGGCTTAGCCTACTGTGCTACAGCGCTGGGCCCAACTTTTTCTCTTTATAAAGTTAGATGCTACAACACTGGCTTTGTGGTGCATCAGGTAAAGCCGCCACCATCTGTGCCCTATATAGGCACTAGTTCATGTCCCAGCTGCTCCACTTCCAATCTAGCTTCTTGCTAACAGCCTGGGGAAAGCAGCAGAGGATGGCCCAAGTGTTTGGGCCATTGCTACCCACATGGAAGACCTGGATGAAGCTCCTGGTTCCTGGCTTTGACCTGGCCCAGCCATCTGGGGAGTGAATCACAGCAGATGTTAGGTGTGTGTGTGTCTCTTTCAAATAAATAAATATTTTTTCAAAAATTCCCTCTGATATTTCACTGTAGTAACAAAAAGCTGTCTAATACACAGAAGAAATTATAACTTCTAGTACCATCCCAAATTCCTCCCTTTGGAAATGACAGTCTCTTTCGTGGATCCATGACTATTGAATTCTCTGCTATAGATCTCATCACATCCTGCCTTGTATGTGGGTAACAATAGATATGTCTATATTTCCCATCAGATGCAAGTGCTTTGAGAGCAGGAACAGCCGAATTATTACAACCTGGACCCACAATGATGCCTTACATGGGGTGGTAGTACTAAATAAATGTCTCTCAAAGAAGAACATCATGTTCTCAGAAGCTCGGACATATCTTTAATTCTTTCAGCTGTTCACACACGCATAAAAACTGTTTGGATTAGAAATACAAAAATTTTGGCACGCACTAAGGCATAACATAAAGAGTACAGATTTGAAAGCTCAGCAAACCTGTTCACCAGCCTGGCTCTACTACAAAGAAGCTACTACATGACCTCAGGGAAATTCATTTAAATTAGGTGCACCTTAATTTTCTCAGTTGTGAGGCTAACCATAATGTACATAAATTATATAGTACGACAGACACTAAGTACTGGACACATGGCTAAATGTTACTGTCATTTAGTTCACCAATGTGTTATTAAATTCTGGGCATGAGAACTTATGCTCAGAATGGTAGGGCTTCATCTTATACTTTTAAAAAAATTTATTTATTTAAAAAGCAAAGACAGAGGGATCTTCCATCTGCTAGTTCATTCCACAAATGGCCACAACATCCAGGGTTGGTCCAGGTGGAACTCAGGAGCCCAGAGCTCCACCTGGGTCTACCACATGGGTGGTAGGTGCCCAGGCATTTGGGACATCCTCTGCTGTTTACCCAGGTATATTAGCAGGGAGCTGGATTGGAAGCACAGTAACCAGGACTCAAACTAGCACTCTGATATGGGATGCCAGTGTCCATAACTGGCAGCTTAACCCACTGAACCACAATGCCATTCCACTCATTTTATACTTTCAAAATTTCAATACTTCTACAGGTGGATAACACGAAAGACTTGGATAACAACATCTAGGATAATGTATGTTAAGTGCTAATGGTTCAGGGAAGGGAATGGTGGATGTGGACTAAAGAGGAAGGCTTCTTAAAGGAGGGAATATGAGCTGGGTCATCAGGAAAGGACTCGGATATGACAGAGAACAATTCCAAACAAGGAGAATGTCAAAATTAAAAGCAGTGAGATAGTGAAGATGCTCACTCAAAAAGACCAGTGTGCTTCTGGGACAATTCTTGCTCATTGATAAAGGCTAGATGAATAAAGTGAGGGCAGAATCTAGGAGAAACTTTGAATCTAATACAGGTACAAAAGATGTAGAATTAAAATAGAATAAAAGTGGAATTAAGGGAAACCTCCAGAAAAATAAGAATTAGTGGTTTATCTAGTGAGAGCCTGAATAAGAGTTTGCTATAATGAGCATATGCAAACTTTACTGATGAATATAGCCTTTGTTGTCTTTTCATTAGCTTTAGTAACTATTTTTTATCTCTAGCATCAATATCAGTACTCTACCCTATCTTTAAGCACCATAAAACATATTTGCATGCACAAATAATAGCTTAGAGAACATGCGACAGCATGGGTGTGGATCAAAGGCAAGAGAAGACAACAGGGCTGAGGGTTCCTTCCAACTTAAAAATGCTGTCTGATTTCCAAAGAACATCAGATCCAGGAAAACTATTTATCATTAATTACTAAGAACAAAACAAGACACATATACCATTGAGGAAAAAAACAGAAACAGTCATTTGAGACCAGTGAGCAACCTGGCTCACGAACTATGGGATGCACATACAATGGTTTGAAGTATCACTGCTCTGTGACTGCAGTAAACAAAATCAGATCATATCCTCAGAACCTAACATCTGCTAGCAATGGACTCATCTCTTCGAGATCCCCACCGCTTGAATGAAATTCACTCAGTTGCAATTTTACACAAATCATCCACCATGAAATGGTATGATTCCAAAAACTTCAGTATGCATAAGGATTTTTTCAAATCAGTGGGCATCTGTTCAATCAGAACTGGAAAAACAAAACAGGAAAAAAACATAGAGTACAAGCACCAATAAAAGCTAAATATAGTCCATAGCTACATTAACTCCACTGACAGTAACAAACACCCACTTCCCCTCTAATTCATCAACACTGTATATTCTGGAAATAAATTTTAGTAGCTTCTATCCAAGCCAAAATTAAACCTTACCCTAATCAAAATTATCGATTAACAGCAACAGCTGATGCCAAATGAAAATTACAATGTCATTGTTGAATACACAGGAAAGAAAACTAAACATGTCAGATGAAAATATTTTAACATTATATTTAATATGGTATAAAATAATATTGATTTTTCTTTTTATTACATTTCATACATGTGTCACAAGAAAGGCTAGCAGTTTTGCATTCACTTGAATCCCTCAGCAGGTGAAGAAGGTGAAGAAGCCCTCCTTTACGTATGTACTAGCCAATGCTGCACAAATGGCATTTTTTTTTCAACTGGCCAATAGGTCATTCATCGACTTTAAGTAGAACTGGAGATACCAAAAAAATAGATGAAAGAAAATAATATAAGGTCCTCATTCTAAGCCCAGCTCATTTGCTTAGTAACTAAATAACCTTAGATCGTCACCTTTGTTAGTTTTCTTGTCTATAAACTGGAAATAAAGCTACTCCATAAGGTTGTTCTTAATGGTGACTAGATATTCTTCACTGAGGACACAGGCAGTTCTCATATTGGAAGGAAGGTTTGAACATGTCCTTGCAAAGCCCTACACAGAGATTATAAAACTATTAATTGTCCTATTAAAGAATAGACTCAACGATAATAAAAAGGAAGTTAAATACAAGGCTACTTCAAAATGGGAAAATAGAGTTAAAAGATTCCATTTTATTTTAATGCAAAAAATTGAAATCCATGAAGTTTTTTTCATAAGACACATTTGTCATGAATGCTTGAAGGCCCCTCACATGCCCCAGACCTCTCCTTGATTCCAGCAGCGTGTGTGTTGTGGTGTTCATGTGTTATAAATGGGAAAAGTGTTGTGGGAAATACACAGGAGACAAAAAATGAATATCCAAAGAAATATATAATGTATATAACAAAAAATACACATTTCCTTCTTTAATTAATCCAATAGGGAAAGTGTACCCATATAGATTCTTAGGAAAATTAAACCATCTTATCAGAATTCAACTCAACACTGAACACCTACTATTTTTTTTTTAAAGATTTGTTTATTTCGTGGAAAGGTAGAGTTAGAGAGAGAGAGAGAGGGAGGTCTTCCATCTGCTGGTTCACTCCCCAAGTGGCTGCAATGGCCAGAGCTGGGCCTGGCCAAAGACAGAAGCCAGGAGCTTTAAGTGAGTCTCCCTCATGGGTGGAGGGACTCGGGGACTTAAGCCATCTTCTGCCACATTTCCCAGGCAGATTAGCAGGGAGCTGGATCAGAAGCAGAGCACCTAGTCCTTCAACTGACACCCATATGGGATTCTGGTATCACAGGCGACAGCTTATCCTGTTATGCCCCCAACACCTATTATTTACAAGCTACTCTATTAGAGGCTGCTGAAGATGAGGAGAAAATTAAAATAGCCCAATCCTTCACTTTCAACTGATACATACAACAGGACAAAATTCATTCCTATGCTAGAAATTTTAAAATATTACTATGGGGCCTGCAGCACCAGCATCCCATACAGGCACCAGTTTGAGTCCTGGCTGCTCCATTTCTGATCCAGAACCTTACTAATGTGCCTGGGAAAGCAGCAAAGGATGGCCCAAGACCTTGAGTCCCTGCACCCACATGGGAGTCCTGGATGAAGCTCCTGGCTCCTGCTTTTGGCATGCCCAGCCCTGGCCATTGCAGCCATTTGGAGCATGAACCAATAAATCGAAGATCTCTCTCTCTCTCTCTCTCTCTCTCTCTGCCTCTGCCTCTGCCTCTCCTTCTCTGTCACTCTTTCAAATAAATAAATAAATCTTTTCAAAAATGGGGCCAGCTGAGGAGTAGTAGGCTAGGACTTTGCCTGCAGTGCTGGCATCCCAGATGGGCATTGGTTTGTGTCCTGGATGTTCCTCTTCTGATCAGCTACCTGCTGATGGCCTGGGAAGGCAGTGGAGGATGGCCCAAGTGCTTGGGCCCCTGTACTTGCATGAGAGACCAGACGGAAGCTCCTGGCTCCTGGCTTCGCATTAGCCCAGCTCTGGCCATTCTGGCCATTTGGGAAGTGAACCAGGGGATGGAGGACCTTTCTCTTTGTCTCTCCCTCTCTCTGTATGTGGCTCTGCCTCTCAAATAAATGGATAAAATCATACACATACACACAGACACACACATTCTATAATCCTGAGCTTAGCATTTAAGGCCACAACCCACCTTTCTTGTCAGATCTCATACTACAGATGAACACACACTCCAGTCACCCCTAACCTCTTTTGCCAAACACATAATGCATTTCTCGCTTCTATGCTTTTGATCATACCATTCCTGCAGGCTACAGTTCCTTTACCTGTGTCCCACCGAAGTTGTTTTTCATACTTCAAGACCAAATTCCATTCCTTTTCCTTCATTAAACCTTTCTCATGCCCAGTTGGCATTAAAGATGGTGATTAAAGACAACAACATACAAAGGAACAGAGTGGAATAGGAAGGCAATGAAAATCTTTACTCTAAGAGCTGTAAGATAAATATGAGACTAAGGATTTGTCAGAATATACTAGAAAATCACCATCCCATGCTGCAAAGAAAATTAACAGGCCTATAAAGATCTGACAGGAGGAATCTGAGAGGTTAGAGAAAGCCTGTCGAGATTATGGGATAACAAGGAAACCAGCAGCAGAAATTTGAGAAATATGTCTAGGAATTATAAAACCGAAGGACTTAGAGCCACAGTTGGTCTTTTTATCTGTTACTCCAACAGGAATAAAAAAACACGTGAAAAGTTAACCACTGGTTACACAGATGGCATCAAAGAATAGAATTTATTTGTACAGTTTTAAGGCGCTACAGAGATTAAAGCACTTAACTGTAGCAAAGGGAACCTAATTAACTCTGGAAGAATCCTTTGCCCAGGAACTGGCCTGTCTCATCCAAACAAATAGCTTTGATCTAAAAATGGGGGGTGGGGTAGGGTGGAGTGAGGGGTAGAAAGAAGCCACATAAACTGAAATATATTATTCATCATTCATTCAACCAACAATGACTGACCATCTTCTAGGTACCAGGTACTGTTCTAACACTGGGGATAGTCAACAGAACAGACAAAATCCTTGTGCTTATGAGTTCATGGAGTGAAACAGCCAATAAAAAAATGTTTAAATAATTTTAGGAGATGATCAGCTTAAAGAAAAATACATACAAGTACAGAAGAGAAAAGGCAGGTGGGAAAGAATGGCTACTGCAGAACTGAGGAGGCAAGCATGACAGATCTGAAGGTAGAATCAGACCAACAGGAAAGCCCTGAAACAGGAAGTCTCTAGACAGGTTTTGAAAACAGTGAACTCAGCCAGAACATAATAAATGTAGGGTGCAGGTAAGGAGGCAGGCAGGGCCAGAATGAGATAGAGAGGAAGTATAGATGTTATATTCAAGTGTGATGGAAACCACTGGAGGGAGAAGGACACAGGGTTTGAGTTTACTGTGTGATCACTCAAGCTGCCAGGTGAAGAAGGGACATCGGTGCACAAGGCAGTGCTGACCTGTGCCATAGTACAGCGGGGCGGTGGCAGCAAAGTTGGCACGTCAGATACATTATGCAAAGAAAGACCAGAGACAGTCTTAGGAAAAAACTTCTGAAAAAAGTGACATCATGTATGTGAACTCCAATATCAATATAGCATGTGCTTGACCAGTGGTCATGTACCATTAACATTCATCAATCCTCTCCCTCCCACTGGGTGGTGGGTGCCAGGAGACAGTAACTATCTGTTTTGTTGCTACATCTAAAATGCACAGCATAATATCTGGAACACTAGCAGACACTTAGAAAAAATTTTTTTCAATCTACAGTGACACTTTAACACAAATAAGCAAGTACAACCTTATAGGTATCAGCAAAAGTTAGCAAGATGAGATTCAAAGAATGGCCTTTATGCACTGAGCTCTAGTAGGTGAACACGTGAGGGAATATAGAAAGAACCCTAAGCTGTTTCAAATAAACAAGCTTACTGAAACTTCACCAAGTGTCTTCTACCCTGTATCAGTGGAGTATAGTAAGAGCACAGAGAGATAAGAACTCAGTCCTGTCTCCCAGGAAAGAGTTCACACCCTGGCAGTGTGTAAATGAGACTGCTGAGCTGTTGTCAGCATCATTCCAGCGATGGAAGAAAACCAGAGCAATGCAATAAAGTAAGAAACATTCAACAGCCCTATTTATCAAAGAGAAGAAAGTGAATGCCACGGAACTTTGCAACTGAATGTAATTTCAATCCTGGGTAAAAATCTTTGAAAGAATGGTGGAGGGAGGGTTTGAGCTCTTAGAAGAGTGCTACTGACATGTCCCTTTTTTAAAATGGAGCAGAATGGAGATTGGGAAACCTATAATATACATACAAACTAAAATCTGTTGATCTCACCTAATAGCTTTGGGAATAAGATAGGAGAAAATAAACTAAAATAAAGGTCAAGTATATTGGAATTACTAGAATGGTCTTCAGAAAAGAGATGACTAACTAAAGTGAATGGCACCAAAGGAGAGATCTTGAAAAAAAATTTTTTTTAAAGATTTTAATAATAAATAATATAAAATAATAATACTAAAGGCAAATAGTAACTGATACTGGGGGACAGGGGTGCTGCCCAAAATATGCTAGCCAGACTACTCTACACTGAATACCACAATCAATAAGCCTTCACCCAAATAAATATGAAGACAAGAATGGTTCGCTGACCAAATTATCAGATAATAAAAAGAACTTAAGAAAGGAATAGCAAATATACTGGATAATAAAATCAAAATTCCAAAAGCTCATGACAATCTACGATGTTGAATACAGGAAAAAAAAACAGCTTTAAATTATCTGGGGAAAGGTCAAGTTCTATACATATGTTTTTAAAATCCTACATTACAAGAAACACCAACACAGGAAAAAAAGTGGACTTAGGGCTTTTGAGGGACTGCAAGGTAATCTAAGTGGAGTTGTCGAAACACTATTTCAACCTTAAGCAACATCAAGAATCCAAAAGAAAGGATTGTCTGCCTGTACTTTAGTGAGTTACTTTCTGTGCACCAACTACACTTAAAGAAGACAAAGTAGCATTCATGCTGCTGAGAGATTTGTACAGACAGTACTTAGAGTAAATGCTGACTAACTCAACAGAGCACTGAATGCTACCCCCTTCCATAAATCCACTAAAATGATAGAAAAGGAATTTAAAATTGACCTAGGAGACTCCAAAAAGTGAACCTTGAATCAACAGTCAGAAAAGATGAGGAGCAAACCAATTTATGTCATGAAACAATCCTCCAGATTCAAAAGTGGTATATCTCTGGAACTGCAGACAATAATATGCTAAGAACACAAGGACTCGTTGAAATGCTCCCAAGAGCAAGTAGACCCTCTGTGCACCTGGGCACACGGGAGTACCACACAGCCAGCTGGAGGATTAAATAAAAGTTTGCATATTGAACACTGAGACCAATCTGCACCTTAAACTCTTTTCCCCAAGTGGGTCCTAGAACTCTGGTAGCCAGACTAAAACCCTCTAGGAAATGAGAAAAGACTTCTTGGGGATATCTGGCCAACCCAGGAGAAAAGACAAAATGATACTGACACTTGAGGTTTCCCAAGGAAACAGGCCAGCCTAACCACCCTTTGGGTCAAAATCTCACTCCCAAATAGCACAGTGTTCTCAAATAACCTTCTGGAACCTTGTTCCTAAATAATGAGCACACAGTTAAGGATCATGAGATAAACAGAAAATAACTTGGAAGAAAAAGATGACCCAAATGCAGAGTAGTAAACTTAAAACAAACACACATCTATACAGAGAAATAAGAAGATACAACATAAAAACAAAAACAATAAAAAAAAAACTGCAGAGAACAAAAAGTACTCTAGAAAACCAAGACATCACAGCAGCAATAAAAATACAATAGAAATGCTGAGAGATGCATTAAGGAAATCTATTGTGATATGGAATAAAGACAAGTAGTTCAAAAATGAAAGATGAGAAAATTAAAGAACAAGGGGGAATAGATGGGAACAAATTAAAGAAAGAATTCAGGGAAAAATTTTCCCAACTGCAAGGCACATATTTCTAGACTGAAAAAGCCCACAGGGTCCAGCATAGCACATCACTGAAGGGGTCAGAACACGGTTCCAAGAAAATTCTGAAAGATCTTAGAGGGAATAAAATAAGTTTAATACAAAGAATCAGAATGGAAGACTTCAACAGTCACCTTAGAAGCTAGAAGACAACAGAGTAACTTAAAATTCTAAAGGAATCTCCACACAAATATTAATCATGGAAGAAATAAGATTAAAGACATGCAAAGTCTCATGGAATTCATCTCCGTTATCCTTTCTCAGGAAGTTACTACAAGAGGTGCTCTACAATAAAGAGAGTAAACCAAGACATCATGGCAAAAATGCTCATGAAAGAAATCAAAAAAGGCCTAAGTCAACAGACAGATAGATTGTAAAATATAAGGAAAGGTAAAGGAACTAAGATAGCCAAAACAACCTTGAAAAAAAGACAACAGTTAAAGGGCTCACATTACCTGGTTTCAATACCATACAGCAGGGCTGGGGAATGTTCAGCCCGTGGGCCATATAAGGCCCACAAAATCATTTGGTCTGGCCCTGCCAAGGCAACAGCAGGCAGAACTTGAAATTCAATAAATCTATAGCAGCTAATTTTCAAGTTAATAACTTTATATGGCCGGCAAATGATGTTGTAAATATCCAAATGGCCCTTGGCAGAAAAAAGGGTCCCCACCCATGCTGTAAGGCTTTAATAATCAAGACCACTTGATATTTGTGTTAGGAAAAACAAAGAGATCAATGAAACAGAATAGAAAGTTCAGAAACAGACCCACTCATAAATGCTGATAACTGAAAAAGGAACAAGCAATTCAATGGAAAAAGTAGTCTCTTGTAACAAACTGTATTGAATAGGCTATCGCATGCAAGAACCCCCCCCATACCCCAAAAACACCTTTCAATCTTTACCTTAAAACCCATAAAAAAAATTCAAAATGGATTGCAGAATTAAGTATTAAATGTAAAACGGTAAAATATTCAAAGAGAACATGAGAGAACCTTTTATACCAGGAAAACAGTTCTTAGCTATGACTACAAAAGTAAACTGAAAATGAAAAAAACTGATAATAAAGTAAACTTCATCCAAATTAAAAATGCTTGCTCTTTGAAAGCCACTATTAAAGATAAACACATTTGAGAAAAAAATACTTGCAAGGCACCCAAGTGACAAAAGACTTGTATCCAGAACACATAAGAAATTAAACACATAAGAAATTAAACGATCCTATTAAAAATGAGTAAATGATTGGAAAGATATTTCAGGGTCAGGCATTTACCCTAGCAGTTAAGACACCTTCATCGCACATCAGAGTCTCCCCTCCCCTCAATAGGCGGCAGGAACCAAACTATTTGAGCCATCACCTCCTGCCTCCAGCGTGCGAATCAGCAGGAAGCTGGAATCACTTCCCAGTTTTGGCCCTGGGTTTGCCTTGGCTTAGCCCTGGTTTTGCACATAGAATCTCTCTCTCTCTCTCTCTTTGTGTGTGTGTCTATCTCGAAAATAATTTTTTTTCTTTTCCGATTGATTTATTTATTTGAAAGGCGGAGTTACACAGAGAGGAAGAGACAGAAAGACAGAGAGGGGCCAGCACTGTGGCGTGGCAGGTAAAGCTGCTGCCTGCAGTTCCGGCATCCTATATGGGCTGCCCCACTTCTGATCCAGCTCTTTGCTATGGCCTGGGAGAGCAGCAGAAGATGGCACAAGCCCTTGGGCCACTGCACGCTCGTGGGAGACCCAAAAGAAGCTCCTGGCTCCAGATCGGCAGAGCTCCAGCTGTTGCGGCTATCTGGGAAATAGAACCAATGGATGAAAGATCTCTCTCTCTCTCTACCCCTGCCTCTCAAATAAATAAATAAATCTTTTAAAAAAAGAAAGAAGAAGAAAAAAGGAGGAGGAGGAGGAAGGGAGGGAGGGAAGGAGAGAGGGAGGAAGAAAAGACATAGAGAGATCTTTCACTCACTGGTTCACTCCCCAAATGGAGGCAAATGCAGGGGCTAGGTCAGGATGAAGCTAAGAGCCAGGAACTCCATCCTAGTCTCATGCATAGGCGGCAGGGGCTCAAGTACTTGGGCCATCTTTTGCTACTTTCTCAGGTGCACTAGCAGGGACCCAATTCCAAAGAGCAGCAGCTAGGACTTAAAAAATATATAGGATCCATGGGGCCAGCACCATGGCTCACTTAGCTAATCCTCCACCTGTGGCCGGCGCCGCGGCTCACTAGGCTAATCCTCCGCCTAGCGGCGCCGGCACACCGGGTTCTAGTCCCGGTTGGGGCGCCGGATTCTGTCCCGGTTGCCCCTCTTCCAGGCCAGCCCTCTGCTGTGGCCAGGGAGTGCAGTGGAGGATGGCCCAGGTGCTTGGGCCCTGCACCCCATGGGAGACCAGGAAAAGCACCTGGCTCCTGGCTCCTGCCATCGGATCAGCGCGGTGCGCCGGCCGCAGCGCGCCGGCCGCGGCGGCCATTGGAGGGTGAACCAACGGCAAAGGAAGACCTTTCTCTCTGTCTCTCTCTCTCACTGTCCACTCTGCCTGTCAAAAAAATAAAAATAAAAAAAAAAAAAAATCCTCCACCTGTGGCACCAGCATCCCATATGGGCACCGAGTTCTAGTCCTGGTTGCTCCTCTTCCAGTCTAGCTCTCTGCTGTGGCCCGGGAAGACAATGGAGGATGGCCCAAGTGCTTGGGCCCTGCACCTGCATGGGAGACCAGAAGGAAGCACCTGGCTCCTGGCTTCAGATCTGCGCAGCACCGGTGGTGGCCATTTGGGGGGTGAGCCACCGGAAGGAAGACCTTTCTCTCTGTCTCTCTCTCTCACACTAACTCTATCTGTCAAATTAAAAAAAAAATAGGATCCAAATAATTAGAAATCAAAAAAATTAACCATGTGAGAGAACTGGATGGAGTTCTAGGCTCCTGGCTTCAGCCTGGACCAGCCCCTGCCATTGCGGCTGTTTGGGGTGGTCAAGCAGCGGGGGGAAGATATCTGTCTCTCCCTCCCTCCTTACCCCATAACTCTGCCTCTCAGAGAAATAAAAAATAAATCTTAAATAAAAAGAATATCTGAGGTGAGCTTACTCAAAGAACAATCATACAACTAGATGAGAGTTCAGAAGTCATATGTTTATAATCATGTAGCAAGCTAGGTAAACAGCAGAACAAGACAACTATTATCTCCAGGGGCAACAAATGATGAAATACTACATGCCTCAGCTGTGAAGAGTATTTACTTAGTCATATAAAGACCGAACAGGGATCTAAATAAAATTACATTCTATCTGCAGCAGAAGGATTTGGGTGACCTATCTAAGGCATGTGCTTGGAGGTAAGGGCAAAGGATGGTGCTGGAAGACAGCTGGGACCAAAATCAGTGTCAAAAATGAAAGAATGAGGAAGTAGGAATATAAGCATATTAGAGATGCAAGAAGTTAAGCAAAAAAGTAACTCAAATATCTGAAAGTGATAGCCTCAGGGCAGCAGAAAATGGGGTAGGGGAAGTGCTTTTGTTTTAAATAACAGGTCTGCTAGAAATGCTTAACTCTTTAAAATACATGCATGTATAGCTTTGATAAACAAATTTAAAAATCAAAAGAGGGAAAAAAAGGGGAGCCTAGAACAGCAAAGGATCTGGAAGCTTGATACTAATGAGTGGTTATGTAAATTAAGGGTGTTTATGTCATAACACACATGAACACAACTTAGCACACACTAAAGACTAATTTCAGTTTTTTATTCTTTCTGGCAAATGGGTATAGAATCAGGACCAAGAAAATACAGGGTCATGGAGAATGCACATTCTCTTTTAATTCCATTTTTTCATAATTTTTTTTTCCATCTTTTATTTCAAAGACAGAAAGACTGATAAGAGATGCCTGCATCAGCCAGGTCCAGGCCAGACAGAAGCCAGGAGCCCAGAACTCAATCCAGGTCTCCTACATGAGTCACAGGGACCCAAGTACTTGGGCCATCACCTGCTGCCTCCCAGGCTGCGTATTAGCAGAAAGCTGGGAAAAGAAACAGAGGCAGGACCTGATCAAATGCCTTCCCTTTCCATAAATTTTTTTAAAGTTTTTTTGTCAAGTTATGTACACACAGAGCTCAGCTGTGAAAAAGGAAATTTCTAACAACTGCCTGAAAGCAGAATGAACTGACTTAGGAAGCAGTCAGTTATGTTGCTGAGATGTTTAAGCAGAGCCTGAACAACTTAGTGGGTGACACCACCACCTTCCTTAAGTCCCTTCCGGTTGTGCAAGTCATGTAATCTTTTCCTTTGAAATTAATGCCATTCCCAAATAGAACTTGAAACACTTGTAGGTGAAGCTCAGCACTCAGTACAACTGTACTACTGCTTCCTTTAACCCCACCTCCAACTCTTTTCAGTTTCTGATGTTTCATTTTAGTCTTAAATGTTTTTACATTTGACTACAAATCACCAAAATATTTTTGGAAGCAGATGAGATAAATACAAGTGTAGCAGAGAAAATGGATGTCTGAGTGGGAGAAAGCTGAAAGACAAATAAGAAAGTGGCCTGACCCAGCTCTCTGCTATGGCCCGGGAGTGCAGTGGAGGATGGCCCAAGTGCTTGGGCCCTGCACCCCATGGGAGACCAGGAGAAGCACCTGGCTCCTGCCTTCGGATCAGCGTGGTGTGCCAGCCGCAGCGCACTGCCCGTGGCGGCCATTGGAGGGTGAACCAATGGCAAAGGAAGACCTTTTTCTCTGTCTCTCTCTCTCTCTCACTGTCCACTCTGTTAAAAAAAAAAAAAGAAAGAAAGAAAGAAAGAAAGAAAGAAAGAAAGAAAGAAAGAAAGAAAGAAAGAAAGAAAGAAAGAAAGAAAGAAAGAAAGAAAAGAAAAGAAAAGAAAAGAAAAGAAAAGAAAAGAAAAGAAAAGAAAAGAAAAGAAAAGAAAAGAAAAGAAAAGAAAAGAAAAGAAAAGAAAAGAAAAAAGAAAAAGAAGAAAGTGGCCTGACATAGCAGTAGGAAACAAACTGAAGAAGTGAGTGTCCCTGGATCCACCCTGGACCCCGTGGTTTGGTGACCATGCAACCTTAAGCTGGTCACCATATCCAGTTAGGTCTGAGACATTGAGATCATGACAAGAGCACTTGGGTTTCCTAGAAGGGTGACAAAGCAGCAATCTAAAACACTTAAGAGCATTTAAATAGCTACCAAAGATTAGTCAATAACAAAAGAATATAAGGGTACTTCAATAAGTTTATAGAAAATTGGAATTAAAAGTTTATTTTGGAGGTGGGCATTTGGTAGAGTGGTTAAGTAGCTGCTTAGAATGCCTGGATCCCACAATAGGGTGCCTGGTTCAAGTCCTGGCTACACTGCTACAGAACCTGCTAATGTCCACCATGGGAAACAGCAGATGATATTCAAGTACTTGTGTTCCTGGCATCCATGGTCTAGGCTCCTGTCTTCTGACCTGGCACTGCTGGCATTTGGGAAATGAATCAGTGAATGGAAGATCGCTTGGTGTCTCTGTCTCTCTGCCTTTCAAATGAAAACTGAAAATAAAATTTTTTAAAAATTTTAAGTTTTTATTTTGATGCAAAAATTTTTTTAAATTCATGCAGTTTTTTCATAATAAATTTTCCATGAAGTTCTTAAAGATCCTTCATACTTTTGATGTGCTCTAAATAAAGTTTCTACAACTTTGCTCTATCAAAGAACAAAATTCACATCAGTTTAGTCATTTCAACATGAAAACTAAAATGTTAAAAAGTACTGTGGTATGGGGCTGGCACTGTGGCATAGCAGGTAAAGCTGCCTGCTGCTTGTACTGCCAGCATCCCATATGGATGCTGGTTGGAGACCCGGCTGCTCCACTTCTGATCCAGTTCTCTGCCTTGGCCTGGGAAAGCAATACAAGATGGCCCAAGTGCTTGGGCCCCTGCACTCACGTGGGAGACCCGGAATAAGCTCCTGGCTCTTGGCTTCGGATTGGCCTACATCCAGCTGTTTCAACCATTTGGGAAGTGAGTGAACCAGTGGATGGAAGATCGATCTCTCTCTCTCTCTCTCTGCCTCTCTGTAACTCTGCCTTTCAAATAAATAAATAATTTTTTAAAAAATTTATAAAGTACTGTGGTACTTTCTTTTCTATGGGAGTGCCTTAAGAGTCAGTGTCAGTTTGACGTGTCTTCAGTTCTCTAAAGCTTTATTTTCTACTTAAGGACATTATTTTTACCTTTCACTCTGTATAATAAAATACTGCCATGCTTACAGATTTGAGTACAATAAATTCACCTTAAAGCTTACTGAACTCTATCCTTACCAGTTAAGCAAAGATACAAATCACACTTAGAAATAATGTCTATGCTCCTTTAGGGCACTTTTGTATTTCTAGCTCTTAGTTTTTGAAAATCCACCAAGAAATTATCAGTGCTCTACACGTGTGAGCCAGAAAAATCAGAATCTGCTGTGCTCTGGCATCCTGACAAAGCCACAGCACCCCCTTAAACCTCTAAACTTTTTTTAAATTGAGAACTGAGAGAGAGTAAGCTCTTATCAGTTGGTTCACTCCCCAGATGTACAGGACAGGGCTCTGCTGGGCTGAAGCCAAGAACCTGGAACTCAATTCAGGTTTCCAACGTTGGTGGCAGGGATTCTATCTGAGCCATCACCTGCTGCCAACCAAGGTATGCATTAGCAGGAAGCTGGAGTAGGGAGTTAGAGCTGGGAATTGAATCCAGGCATTCCAATATGGGATGTGGGCATCCTACCTAGTATCTTGACTACTAAGACAAACATCCACCCTACACCTCGTATTTTTAGAGAGAAAGCTTCATTCTTTGTTGTACTCCGTATTTAACAGCCTGAGCAGCACACAAGTCAATAAATGTTGGACTGAACTAAATAAAGCATTTGACCAACCTGGAATTTTCTTTTTATTAAACCAATATTCTGGATCTGTAGTTCTACCCATTCTGCTCGTAGGCAGACATAGAGAAGATTGACCAGACCTACCAGGATGCTCCCCTGGACTGTGGGCCAGGAACAAGGGGTATGTTCAGGGTGGGGAAAGAGAGGAGTGGCAGAAGGGAGGAGAGTCCTCAATCATAAATCTTTTGACCAGTGGCACACTTAGGTTTTGGTGAGGCTCAGAGCCCAGGATGGTTTTTTTTTTTTTTCTTGGCTGGCTAGTATTCCTGTCCTTTACCAAGACATCACCATACTCTGGGTTCAGAAGCCTATCAGAATTAACTTAAACACTGAATAATTGCTAGCCTGCATTTTCAGGTTCATTCCCATTTCCTTCTGTTGACAAGTTATACACATTTACTTTAATAGTAATCCTGAGAAGTATCATTACCATCATGAAATAAATTTTTAGTCTCCAGATATTCCATCCTCTCTCCACATTTGATCAACAAACATTTATTGAGGATCTATCTTTCTCCAACAATGGCAGTCACCATTTGATCAGCAGGTTCCATCTCTGGATTCCATAACTACAGTTACCCTTAGCATGTCTGCAGCAGACTTCAAAAAATCCACAAGGACAGGTGGCTGGTTCCCTCTCTTGCTAATGGCCAGTGGGCTTATTAGCAGCTTCCCTTATTTATTTCCCTTGGAGATCTCAAATCACTAATCTGAGAAAGCATGATGCACATGAAAGGCTTGAAACTGTCATACACTTGGCTGACTTCAAGTGTATTTACAACATTTGGTCAGTATTTTAAAGAGGAACATGTTAATGTGTGTGATGGGCTGAAACCTGGTCTGAAATCTGCTGGGTGCATGCTACTGAGGAGTTACCAGATCCAACAGATCCATGGTGCTTCTGTTTTCCCTGCACTCATTTCTGTTGTCACTTAGGAGAATGGAATTGAGAAACATTTCAAGTGGTGTTTCTTAAAGTGTACTCTGCAGGAAAGTAGTTCCTGATCTAATGAACAAAAACGTGTGAAGAAGAGTTAAATCTAATAAAGGTCTGTTAATAAAATTGAAACTACTTTTTTGAGGGTGGGTATGGAAGTGATCCCTTAATCAATGTGCATTGTGACTTTTCAAAAGAAAGGCAGTGGTTAAGGGGTAGTATGAGCTGAGCAAGGACTTCCCAAGCTTTTCAGAACCCTTTTCTGGAGGTCCACTTTGCCAGTCCTGGTGTTTTGGGAGCACTACTTGGGGAAGCTCCAGATTACGGTAATATGACATAGAAAACATTTATATCTTTGAACAGGACAGCAGGCAGAGCACAAGCTGCCAAAGCACAGAGCCTGGTTAAGTAGCAGGTCCTTTCTCACCCAGAAGGCTCTCTGCTCCATCTGCTTGTTACTCACTCAAGAGAAACATTGATCAAATATACTTCTCAAATAAAATGAAGTGTCTTATTAAAGTATTATTTCCAAAATGCCATAACAGAAATCTGCTTCAATCATCAGTAGCATATTCTAAAATGCATTTCTAGATGAAAAGTATAGCTGGTTTCAAAATACATTTAATATGCTAGACTTTAAAACTTGATATATTTCAATACAATGTTTTCAGAATTAATATAAAAATACAAAATAACATGCAAAATATACTTGAGAAAATTCCAGGGCCTAGCAAGGGAAAACACTCTTAAATGTGCTTGAGTTTTTAAAGTCAAGTTTAGTGGAAAAAAATGCCAGTTTTTGCCCTGGCGGGAAGAATCTCTGCCTCTGTAATTCTACCCTAATGTGCATTCTAATCATCTGTGCTGGGAGTTAACTTCATTGTTGCCACCTCCTTCAGCCCTTCTTGTCTTACTACTCTCCAGAGCCTCATTGAAACTCAATATTAAATAATATTAGCATCTATTATATTAACCCTTTCAGAGGCAAAGTCTCCAAAAACTGACTGAACATATACACGTCTCATTGAAACCAGAATTTTCAAGAACCAGTGAATTATAAGGACATGACGCAACTGGACATTTAGTGCACTTGTTGCCAAGACAGCCTTAAGTTCCTGGAAAAACATGCAGGAGGGCCCAAGAGGAATGCATGGTCACCACTAGTCCCTAAAGTCTTAAGTTTAAATTACATTGAATTTGGCTCTAAATTGTCATAACATGACCTCTAATTTAAGGCGCACTGACTTGAAACTAATCCACACAGACACTTTAAAGGGAACATAAACAGCACATATAGTCTGTGAATTTAAATGACAAAAAATGATACCTAAGGTATAATCAATATACCCCCAAAACATAGCGGTTCTCAGCACAGCAGAGGGTAGGCAATGCAGAAAGAAATACACAGGCTTGGAAACACTCCCAGGCTTCAACTACATGGGCAATCGGGCACAAGCCACCTAACTGTTCTGAGCTTCAGGTTTTCATCTGTAAAATGGGGTAAACACTAGTATCCATCTCAGAGTCGCGAGAATGAGAAACATATAGAAAGCACTCAGCCCAGAGCTGGCCACATGGTAAAGTCTCAGAAATGACTACTTCTCTCTCTTCCCTGCACGTCCTTATAGTCAGTGTTCTCTAATTCCCCATGGAGACCAATCATAATGAAAGCATTTCTTCTCTGTTCATGACTTACGGCATTTTCTGAAATCTAGTTCTAGGTCCTCAACTGCCTATGGAGAACACTATGTGGAGTTATTAATGTCAGTATCCCCTCACCTCAGTCCAAACAAAACCCATGTCAACTCCCATGCCCTTCTCCCAACGTATGACATCCAGAGCTTGTTCTATCCCTCTCCTTCATGCCACATGTCCAGATTAAGTAAGAAAAGTCTATTTCTCGGGGCCAGTGCTGTGCCGCAGCAGGTTTAAAGTCCTGGCCTGCAATGCCAGGGTCCTATGAGTCCTGGCAGCTCCACTTCCGATCCAGCTCCCTGCTAATGCACCTGAGAAAGCAGTGGAGGATGGCCCAAATCCTTGATCCCTGCACCCACGTGGGACACCTGGAAGTAGCTCCTAGCTCCTGGCTTCAGAACAGCTCAGCTCCAGCCATTGTGGCCATCTGGGGAGTGAACCAGCAGATGGAAGATATCTCTCTCTCCCTCTCTATCTCTCTCTGTTTCTACCTCCCTCTGTAATTCTTTCAAATAAATAAAATGTTTTTTAAAAAAAAGTCTATTTTCTTTTATTTATAAAAAAGATTTAATTTACTTAAAGGGTAAGAGAGAGAGAGAGAGAGAGAAAGGTTCCATCTGCTGATTTACACCCCCCAAATAGCCTCAATGGCTCCTCTGACCAAAACCAGGAGCTTAGAACTCCATCTGGGTCTCCCATGTGGGTGGTAGGGGCTGAAGTACTTAGGTCATCCTCCACTGCCTTCCCATATAAACTAGCAAGGAGCTGGAATGGAAGCAGAGCAGCTGGGACTCAAACTGGCACTCCAATTCAGGATGCCTGCAGGCAGCAGGTTAGCTCACTGCACCATAATTCTGGTCCCAAGTCTGTTCTATTTCAACCTCATAATGTCTTTTTTCTGTTTCCTGTTTACACTGTTTAGTCTGAGTCACTGAACAGCTTCCTGGGTCGCCTCTGCCTTCCATTCCCCCCACTCAGGTACAGGCATGCTGTCAAATTAATCTTCCTTAGCCCATTCTGAAAACCTCTCTGTGGCTGCCTGTTTCCATTCACTTAACATTTCCTCTCTTCTCTGGTCAGGTCTCCTTTCCACACTGACTGCCAGGCAGCAAGGCACTGTCTGCTTCTTTCCTGGGATCACATTGTTTCTTTCCACTAGGATGCCCGCTTCTTTAGCCCAGCTTCCTCCTAGATCTGTCTTCTAGGGCAGAGCCACAGCCATTTTCAGGAAGGACACTGCCCAACTATCCCATCCTTTCTTGGTTTCCCCTTTCTCTGACATCCTAATCACTCAAAATAGCCTCTCGGTTACTGCGGCTTACTTCACTTCTTGGTACTCATCTTATTGGTGTAATTCAAAATATTTGGATGGCAGGCGCTGCGGCTCACTAGGCTAATCCTCCGCCTACAGCGCCGGTACTCCAGGTTCTAGTCCCGGCTGGGGCGCCAGTTCTGTCCTGGTTGCTCCTCTTCCAGTCCAGCTCTCTGCTGTGGCCCGGGGAAGGCAGTGGAGGATGGCCCAAGTGCTTGGGCCTTGCACCTGCATGGGAGACCAGGAGGAAGCACCTGGCTCCTGGCTTTGGATCTGCGCAGCGTGCCAGCTGTAGCGGCCATTTGGGGGGTGAACCAACGGAAGGAAGACCTGTCTAACTCTGCCAAAAAAAAAGTGTTCAAAATATGTGGAAATCAGAATCCCTTTTCCAAAACTGAAACACAGGACTTTATCTGAGAAATCTAGTTTACATTAATACCATAATTTCTGAGAAATTTTCATAGGCCCTACATTCTGCTATAAGCCTATGAGAAAGGTTTTATTATTATTTCTGGTTTATAGCCGAAGAAACTGAAGGACCTGGAATGCCCACATCCCATATGAGAGTGCCTAGGATCAAGGCTTGGCTCACTTCCAATCCAGCGTCCTGCTAATGTGCCTCAGAGACAGCGGATGATGGCCCAAGTACTTGGGTTCCCACCATCCACCTAAGACACCCAGATGGAGTGCCTGACTCCTGGAGTTGGCCCCAGCTCAGCCCCGACCATTGTGCATATTTAGGGAGTGAACCAGTGGATGGGAGCTCCCTGTAAATAAACAAAAATAAACTTAATAAGAGGGGGGGGGGCAAGGAGAACTCTGCTTTAATTTGATTAGCCAGCTTAAAAATATTTACACATTAGTTTAGTATTTTCCTTTCTGTAAATTATTTTAGTGCAGAGATGTATACTTTAAGAGCTCTTTTTAACACAGCAATATTCTAAATTATAGTGTCAATGAATGTTGCACAGGAAAAAAAAAGAAAATGAGGTATTCTCTCTGCCCCTTACTCTCATAGATCCTATTCAGAATGATAGCTCCTTAGGTTTATCAGGGGGTTGGAAGAATTGGAAGGAAAACAAAAATTTTAGGGAAGAGGAGAAAAGTAAAAAGAAACACTGAGATGCCAGCGTGGTGTCACAGTGGGTAAAGCCGCCGCCCGTGCCGCCTGTATCCCATGCAGGCACTGGGTCGAGTCCCAGGTGCTTCACTTCCAATCCAGCTCCCTGCTAGTGTGCCTGGGAAAAGCAGTGGAAGATGGCCCTTCGTGGGAGACCCGAATGAGGCACCAGGCTCCTGGCTTGGGTCTGACCTATCACTGGCCATTGGGCCATCTAGGGAGTGAACAAGCAGATGGAAGATCTATCTCTGTGTCTCTCCCTTTCTCTCTGTCACTCTTTCAAAATAAATACATAAATCTTAAAGAAAAAAAAAAAAGAAACACTGAATACTAATTCAATAAACAGACGGAAGTGAGAATTCCGAAGAGGTAGTAAAGGAAATGGGAGCTAAAGGAGGAGAGTTCTATTAACCCCAAGGTTCTCAGTGACTTCCAACAAGGAACCATGAGAAGTTTACAACAGAGCTATAAACAGAACGTTAAGAAACACTGTGGAAGTGTGATTTTACAGGCAGAAGAAAACAGCAAAACTATGTAGCAGATATTATTGGCTGCCAACACAGCCACCATCCTCCTCCCTTCTGCCTTGCTGGCAAAGTCCTACTTTTGTTCTCATGTTGCCCCACCCGCTACGTGACTCAGAGGGAGATCCTGGTTAGTTAAACAAATTACAGGGTCCTTTGCCTCCTTATTCCTGGCCCTTGTAAAGGGATGAGTAAGCAGCCCTCTCCACTTCCTATTAAAAGCAAACCACTGAAGAGCGTCAGTTCAGCAGAAGATGGTCAGGAGGGCCACAGCCATCTTGGGCTCCCAAGGGAGTAAAGTGAGAAAAAGGCACCTTCCTTAAAATGACAAAAGAGAAACAAAGACAGAACTTAGGTCACTTCCAGCATCACCAAATCACTGAACTAACAACCTGGAAGTCACCCTACTGTTTCATTTAACAAAAGATAATTAATTTTCCTTAATGTTTTAGCTATTTGGGTATAAGAAGGATTTTTTCCCCTATAGTTGAAACATTCTAAGTGGCTCATAATGAAGAATCTTACAAGATCATCATCATCATCCTATTATCACAACGAACAAAATAAAGCAAACTTTAATACTTTCACTGCTACTTAAACATCTTAATCACCCTTTCTCCAATTTTTCCATCTTCTTGATGCTTTCTTCATTTTACATTACAGAAATGTATACAGAAGTCAAACACTCCCATTAAACAATTTTCAGCATGCCAGAAACCTTAGAAATTGAAACAATTACTTTTAAGAGCTTCCCTACTAAATAAATGTCCAAATATATGGTTGTGAGATGTTACACAGAACAGCTAAAAGGTGTAATATTTACACAAGAAATAAATTCCAGCAATTTACCAATTAAGTAAATCCTATTATACAACTATTATGAAATTAGAAAGCTGTCCACCAAGGGGAACAAAACTGATCCCTCCCCCAACTGAGAATATTAAAATATATGGAAAATGCAAATGTCCTTTAAAAATAACCTCTTAAAAATTACCGAATTAGATACAATGCACAAATTCAAAATTGGAAAAGCATGCTATGAGAAAACAAAAAGTACTTAAAGGGAAGAAATATTACCGTATCAAAAGCTTTAACTACCTTCACAGACTGAATTCCCACAGTGGAGATAACAATGCCTAACTCATTAATGACTTAAGTTTTCACCAGCTCAAACACTTTTTCTTTATAACTCTACTCATAAAGTCTCCTCTGCTACGCCTGCTATAATAAAAACACCAGCATTCTAAGCCCAACTAGCCCACTCTGGGAGTGGACTAGCCCTCTCCCGCCCACCTTGATCTGGTAATGTATACCTCTTTAAGTATTCTTGTTTCACACCTAAGATGTATACCTTCTTCAGCAAAGCTGAAAATGCTGTTGAGAATCTTCTCCTAAAGAAGAATTTGTCCTTTAAGAATTTTCTTGCTTTAAATTTAAAAAAAAATGTTGCTAAGGTAAATATTCATCCACACCCATCCACAGAAGGAAAATATGTGTTAATTCAAATATTTCATGAGTACCTACTAGCAAAGCACAGAGAATTAATAGCAATGAACAAAGGAGACATGGTCCCTCTCCTCTTCAACTCAGTGTAGAGAAGTCAGTAAACAGTCTCTGTAGAGCCCCAGAGTAACCACTGATGCGTGCAACACATAAGGGCTCTATCATGACTACTCAGCTCTGCTACTACAGTGTGAACAGAGAAACAGACAATAAATAGGTAAATGAATGAGTATGGCTAGGTCCCCAAAAAACTTTATTTGTAGATGATGAAATTCATTTCATATAATCCTCAATAAAATGTATTAAATATGTTTCTCATAAAATAATATTCTTTTGATTTATGTTAACCATTTGAAGATAGAAATATCACCCTGAGCTTACAATCTATGCAAAAATGGGTAGGTAGTAAGTCTGATTTGGCCCATGGGCTGTGGCTTGCCAACTTCCGACCCAGACGTTAACCAGATAATTATTTGCTTACTGCTTAAGTGCTCCAAGGGAAAACACATAAGACTCTGAGAAATTAATAAGGCGATATGGCTCTGAAGGATAAGAGAAGCTTTTCTAAGGAAGTGACTTTTAGGTTGAAACTTAAAGTAATCAAAGGGAGAAAAGTAAAAGCTTCCTAGATAAATGAATAACATTTGCAAAAGCCCTAAAAGAGAAAGGCAGAAGACTGCTGAAGAACCTGCCAGGTTGAAGCATGAAGAGTAAAGGGAAGTATGGCACAAGATGATGCTGTGGAGAGATGAAGACCAGCCTACACACGGTCTCACTGGTCAGGCTTGGGGAATGCTAGTCTTTGTGCTAAGAGCAATCAGAAACCATTGAAGGATTTTGAGTAGGAGAAGGACACGATCAGGTCCGGATTTTTCAAAGATCACTAACACTGTGGTATGGGAGGAAGATGAGAAGACAGCATGAATGAATACAGGGAGATCTGTAACCAAGGTACAGGCTGGAGATGACACAGGCTTGGACCAGAGCGTTGGCAGTACAGTTAAGAAGGTAAAGAGGCAAGAGGTGGTGACTCTATTTGAAGAATGAAAGGCAGGTTCCCTAAACGAATCAGGTTTCGAGTTTCCACAGGACGCTGGTTATCCTTCATTGAGCCAGAGATACTTGAAAAGATGTGGGTATGTTTACAAATTTTGAGTTTTCAGTTTTTGACATGCACAACTGAGCTGTCTACCTGATATTCTAGTGTCAGTGCTAAGCAATCAATTGGATATAAGGATCAGAGGTAGGACAAGGTTTGTTTCCACTCAGTAAATGAGTCTGGGAACTGGCAGCATACAGACTGTAACTGAAACCACAGGAGATAAAATTACCTAGAGGAAGTGTAAGGAATGGGGGTTCTCAGTTTTGGTGACACAAGATAATCACCGTGGGAACTTCAAAAAATGTGAAGTCCAGACAGCACCCTGAGCCAACTAGATCAGAGCCTCTGGGAGTGGGACCTAGGCATCAGTTAATACAAACCTCTCCAAGATATCCCAATGCACAGCCACAGTTAAGAAAGAAACCGAGAAATTAGGAATTAACAGTAAGAGCCAGAGGTAACAGACTAAATATTTTTCTGTTCCCGACTCCTTCGGAACATCTCTCTCTGACCACAGATGACTTTATGTTTCTAAACTCTAGTCTGGATCAACAGAAAAGTGATATAATAGAACTGGTTTATCTCTAATATCCCCTAAACTCCCCCAAATTCAAGCCTGTGTTTCAAAACTGTAGTTTGGGAGCAGGGGGCTGTAGCATGGAAAAATGCTGTTAACCAATTATCCATTATCTTCCCAAGACATAAGATGGTAACTGTAAGAAAACTGTGGCATAAAATTTAACTCAGTAATACTTTAATGCCAATATTTTATTGAATGGACCTTTTCTAAAGAAAGTGAGCTAATTTAAGATTGTGGGGCAGGAGGGTAGGGGTGGGAGTACTGCGGTGCAGCAGGTTAAGCCACTGCTTAGGAGCCTCCCATCCCATATTGGAGGGCCAATTCAAGACCCTCCTACTCTGCTCCTGATCAAGCTTCTTGGGCTCATGGCCCAAGAACTTGGGTTCCTGCCACCCATATGGGATACCCTGATGGAGTTACAGGCTCCTGGCTTCAGTGTGACACACGCTGAGCTGTTGCAGGCCTATGGGAAATGAATTAACAGATTGAAGATCTTTCTTTCCTTTCCTTTTTCTTCTCTCTCTCTCTCTCTCTCTCCCCACCCTTGTCCTTGTGTCACTCTTACTTCAAATAAATTAATAAATCTTTAAAAAAATATATTTAGGAACCACACATGTGAACATCAAAAGAGACGCAGAGTGCAGATTCAGAAGACCTGAGCTGAAGTTTGCATCTAAGCAGCTCTGTAACTTCAGCCAAGTTTCTTAACCTCCGATATTCAAATGTAAAATGGAAGGAAAATCAGATTTATTTAATGTAGATTAAAATATGAAAATGACTGTAAAAACTGCTATACAAAGTGTACTGACATTTCTACATTATTTTCCAGCCAATTTGGACATTAGCTTTTGATTTACATATTTTGAAGAGTGGCTCATCTATGCCAACAGCATAGTTTACAGAAGAAATAACGATCATCTTCATGCCATGACTTTTTACTGCAGCTATTGACGGCAAGTTTACTTTGCAGGTCACATTTTAATTGAACAACTTAGTCCCTGTGGGTAGTTCCCACTACATTCTTCAAATTTCGTTTTTACCACTCAACTTCAAATAACACAAAGCAGATATAGACTACAGTATCATTAAAATTCTGTGATGGCACAGTTCATGGACTAGCCAGTATTCGTGAACCACTTCTGATTGTTTCTCATGACTCTCAAAACAAACCACAAAAACTAGGGAAACACAGCTACTTAGCCAGCTCTCAATAGAAGATCATGGAACACAACAGTGGACAAGTCTCCTAAAATCAGACATAAAAGGGGGCAGTTTGTTCAACCACGAAGATTCTCCTCAATCCCCTTCACAATTTCTAAGGTTACAACTGAAGGACACAGAACTCCAGGGCACTTGCAGAATCTCCTGGCCTCCAAAGCACCACTGTGAGAAATAATGATCTAGCCATTAACGACAAAGACTTACGGCAATTTGCTAAGTAATCTTTCAGGAGCTTCCTGAATTTAAACTGGTTTGTCGATGGAAAAGAACATTTAATAAATCTGAAGATTTACAAGTGAACTTTGAAGTTTAACATTACAAGAATAGAAATTATGCCAGGTTATAACCAAACACACGAATTACGGAGGGATGGGAATAAATTTTAAGAGTCTTAGGGAGGATTAGTGCTGTAAAAAGTAACTCAAGACTATCTTACTTTTATATTCCCTTCAAAAAGACTTTAGGCAAAGGCTCTCATGTATTGGCTTGTTTTGAGCAATTACTACTAGTATCAGTAAATAACTTATAATGGTCACTAATTAAAAAAAAATAATTAAGAGTTAAGACCTGCCTCACTAGATGCTCATTCTGAGATTCTTACATGTACATACCTGATACAGCACAAATTGCTTTGCCAATAACTCCTCCTTCACAATGAAATACTAGCAGGGAATGACACTTTTCCCTCATCTAAATCCTAAAGCAGGATAATTATTTTGATGGGAAATCATGATATCCAGACACTGCCAAGAAAATGAAATTAACACCAGGACAGGTTACAAAAGATAAAAGTTTAGAAGTCTACAACACAGCAAGAGACTTTAAGTGAAAATACATTTTATTCCAAAAGTCACTCCCTAGTTTATTTACATGGATAAAACCTGCCAGGCTTTATATTTGCTGCCGACACTGCTGGGAAAAGCTAGGCTGGACTGCAGATTTCCTTGAAGTATGTTGTGATGTGCTATGCAGGTTCTCATTAGAGTTTGCAGACAAGCTCTTTTAAAGGTGTGACAGCCCCCACTCCACCTAACATAGACACATTGAGCCAGGCATCAGGAGAAAGGGAAAAACCTACTCAACTTTGCAAGCTGATGGTACCATGGATAGAATAGGAATGATGTGGGAAAGGCAGGTAAATGTTAACTTAAAGCAGTTCCAGTTTGGGTTTCAAAGAGGATGACTTAGTGAGATTCACCTAACAGTCTATGGAAAAGAAACAGTAGATTCACATTCAATGTCACTTGCCAGCCAAATGTTCTAAACAGCATTGATTTTATTCAGTGACTATTACTGATCAATTATTATGTACAAAGTGCAGTGAGGCATTGTAGTATATACAAAGATGAGGAAAACAAAAGGGGTCGCTATACTCAAGCAGCTTAAAATCCAGGAGACAAGGTTTGTGAAACACATACTGACTGAAAAGACATTTGAGGCCCCCAAGGCAGGCTCCACATGACCACAAGGCATGCATCTAGATTTAAAGTTACTCCCTCTTTTGTTTCTATACCACACAGACAGATACAATAGTATCTAAAATTGGTGTTGCTAGGAAAAGGGGCTTTAAAATGCCAGCAGACAGTAAAACTTCACAAATGAACAATGCCTAAAATCTCAAATAAGAAAAAAAAAAAAAAATGATGACCAGCCCTTTGGCAGAAAGCCTACTCTTCAATGCTCCACTGAGTACAAGTCCCTAAAGCTGAACTCAAAGGCATGTGACAGTTGCTGATTGGTTATAGGAATCCACGACAAAATAAATAAATAAATAAAAAGGCACCCCTTGGGTGCATGACAAGGGTCTTGTCTGTGGAACATGGTATGAAGGAAACTGGATAGGAGAGGAAGAAAAAAAGCAAAGAAAACATATGTGACAGCATTGTGAAAAGCAGGAGACCGACAAATGCTTTTTTCAGACACTACCTGTTATTAAAGCAGAGCTCTGCTGTGGCATCCATCCCTCCCAAATTTAATTATTCACGCACTGGAGAAGCCATCCATAAACTATCGATACTTTCCTATCTTAAAGGCATTTCACCACCAAAACAAGATGTAAAAAGTAACCCAATTCTGAAAGGTAAATATGAAATACACCTTTCTGGTGAAAATGAGACTTAACTAAATATTAGATGTACAGCACCCAAGTACATCCCTCCCCCTAGATTCAGAACCAACTGAAAGGTGAGTGTGATTCTGCACCTTTATATGTTAACAGGAAAACCTAGAGCAAGCCCCTGCTGCCTAAACCACCACATGCAGTTTTTCCTTGCGATTCCAACTGAATAGGAATATTTAACTAAGTAAACCAGCGAGGCTAAGAACTGGACAGACAGGAGGGAGATCTCACAAAACATAAAGGCCCTCCATTCATCTGCAATGCTAGTCATTTTCTAACAGATCTTGGATTTTCAGAACAAGTATGCAGGTTATTTAAAACTGAGTTATATATAGTCGGTGAGCAGCAGCAAAACACTTCTGGCATTATCACAGATGCTAGATCTCTGGAGGAATGTTCCCCCCAAACTAGCATTTTTCTTCACCCAAAACAACCAGCCTTTATTCCTAAAAACAAGAGCCCCTTTCTCCCCCTCAAAACAAACAGATCGCAGACCACAGTCAAATTCTACGCTAATGAAACTGTGGCGATGACATCGCAGGCGTTGTTAGAGCCTATTTTTCATACACCACCAGCACTCAGTTTGATGCAGTATTCCTGATGGCTTTTTATCGTATTTGTAAATACACTCACTAATCCAGTAAATTAGGTAATTTACAAACAGGTCCTCTCAGTTATTAGTGGCCAGCAGTCAAGTTCCATTACGTTTGATCCTTAGACAGTTGTCTATAAACATTTCCACCCAGGTTAAGGGCTCGGATCGCAAAGAGGGAAGGAGGCTGCCGAAATTTGGATGGGGGCAGGGTAGGAGCTGGGCGAAATCTCTGCATCCGAGCCCTCCGCGACAACATTCAGCCAGTGCCCACAGAAAAACTAAATTCGGCACCTCTTCCTCCTGTTACACTGGCAACAAAGAGGGAGTTTCCGCAACGCTCCCGTCACCCACCAGGTGCCCAATCTGCTCCCCAGCCCAGTGCCCGCGCTCCCGCAGGGGCCTCCGGTGCGAAGAGGCCGCGGTGCCCGGGGTCAAGGCACAAAGGGGGGATGGGACCGGGAAGCGGGCCGGGGCAGGGCTCCGGGACCCTGGAGTACTTGAACCCGGCCGGGGGCGGCTGGCAGGAGGGAAGGGACAACATATACGATGGAGCAGAAACTGGAACCCGGAGGGAACGCGCCCAAGCTGGGGGTGCACAGAAAAGAGTCAGCGGAGGGCGAGGTGGGAAGGGGAGCAGGGCCCGGGGGACAGGGAAGCGCTGCCCTCTGGGGCGGAGAGGAGGCGCCCGCGTCGCCTCTACCTGCGGCGAGCGGGACGCGCCGCTCAGGTGTGCCTGGGAGGCCAAGTCGGGAAGGGGCCGGAGATGCAGAGGGCGCGCGCGGGGGGCCCGGCGGGGGCGCCTGAAGGCGGGAGAGCCGGGATGGGGGTCTCGGGAGCGCACGGGGCGCTGAGGGCAGCCGGGGCAGCAAGAAGCGTCGGGCGCCCGACAGCGAGGCGCAGCGCGGGGGAGGCATCCGGGCGGGCGGCCGGGAGGCGGGCGCCCCTCACCTGCGCGGCGGAGGAGGCGGAGCTGCAGCAGCCCATGGCGGGGCCGGGGGAGCCCGGAGGCGGCGCCGGGCGCAGCTACGCCCCGGAGCCCCTCGGCATGCGAGCCGGCGGGCGCCCGGGGAGGGCGCGGCCTGGCCCCGCACGGCTTGACGGTTTGGCGGCGGCGGCGGGCACTCAGGAGGCGGCGCGGCTCGGGGCAGGCGCCGGCCACATCCCCCGGCGGCGGCGGCTGCGCGGCTCCTGCTCCGCTCCTGCTGCTGCAGCTGCTTCCCAGCGGAAAGGGGCGGGCGGCGGCGGCGGCGGCGGCGCCTCCCCCTGTCCCCCGCCTCCCGCCTCCCGCGCCCAGTCCCTCTCCCGCTCCCTCTCCCGGGCCGCCGCCTCCTCAGCGCCGCGCGCGTCTCCCATCAGACTCCCCGCCCCCAGTGCAGCGCCGCGCGGGCGGCAGGGCGGCGGCAGCCAGCACGAGGCCGGACCCTTGGGCGCGCGTCGGAGCCTGCGCGGCGCCGGGCCCATTTCGCGGTGGCACCGAGGCTGAGGATTGCCTCGGGGCGAGAGGGCGTCTGGGGCTGAGGCGCCCAAGGACCGGGCAGGCTCGCTGCCGAAATGGGGCCGGGTTGCTTCCGGACCGTGGAGGCACACGGAGCTTCTCCTTCTCCCCTGGTGAATACACAGCTGGGAAACTTGATGGTCTCTTGCAGCGTTGTTGGCTGCTTTTGTATCCAGAGGAACGCGTCCAGCATAAACCTGCCCTGGAGAAGGAATGGGTGATAGAGGAACAGAAACAAGCATTCGTTGCCATTGCCCCATTTTGCCGATGTGAAAACTGAACCTTCAAGGGGACAAGAGTTAAATGAAACGCACTCAAGTTTGAAATTGAAATGAAGAACCAACCGGAAATGGGGAAAAAAGCCAAAAAGTTTTCCAGGCTCTAGAGTCAAAAGAGTATGGAGTGTGAACTAAGCTTTCTTATACAGGAGCGTTCACAAAACCCAGTAAGTGGGTTCATTCATTTCATTCATACTAAAAATGTTTACTGAGAAGATACTAAGTTCCAGTAACTTAAAAGCAATGAGAATAAAGAGGTGAAAACAAAAGTTCCTGCTGTCTTCCCTGAAGCTACTAGACATGGCCACTACCTAAAAAAATGTTCCATCCCCCAAAGCATCCCTAGAAACGCCGTGCGAGGCTGGCTTTTGGCCCAGTGGTTCAGAGTCGCTTCGGACACACGCGTCCCATGTCTAGGTTGGAGTCTTGGCTCTGCTCCTGATTCCAGTCCCTAGGAGGCAGCAGGTGTTGGCCCAAATACTTGGGTCTTTGACAGTCCTGTGGGAGACCTGGGTTGAGTGAGTTCCTGACCCCTGGCTGCGCCTGGCCCAACCCCAGCTGTTGCAGGCATTTGGGGATTGAAGCAGTTGATGGAAAGTCTGTTTGTGTTTGTCTCTCTGCCTTTTGAATAAAAAGATGAAAATAAATAAATTCTTAAAGAAGTAGTATGAGATGAGAACAGTTTAAAGGTGGCAGGAAAGAAACTGAAAGAGGCTGTTTAATATTAACAGAACTGCATCCCAAAGACCATTATAAGCAGCTTCGTGTCTCATTTCATCTTGCCAAAAATGTCTGAAAGATACAACGGTTAGAAAAGAAAAGAAACGATTTGTAAAGATGCAAGGGAGTGAGACTCTGGAATGAGCAACTGGCCAAATAAAAGCTAGCAAGTTGTAGAGACTACTCAGCCTCGAAGGTCAAGAAAAATCACAAGAGTTGACTTCATGGGCATTGAAAGGGAATCTAAGCAAAGCCAGGTTGGGATGCGAGCCTGAGGTCAATCAGAGAAAAGGCCAGGAGAGAATTCCTAGTTGGTGGGCACCAAGACCATTTCCTGGGTCTGTGGACTGCGAATGAGTGACTTCTCTAAACCTCCTTCTCCTCCCCTTTGAAATGCTGGTAACAAGGATAACTGCAGCGGGTTGTTGTCCAGATTAGATTGGTAAGGGCACAGCTGGAAGGTCAGGAAGCACTCTAGTACCACTTGGAGAGCGTCCGTTCTTTTGCACTCTGCCTGTCTCCCAGTAGGATCAGAGGGCCCCCCATACCACAGGGCTGAGGAGTCCTAAGTGTTTTGCTGGTGACCATCAGGCCGTTAAATAGAAGTGAAGAAATAAAAATGTAATGGCTGTGGTTCACAAGTAGATTATAAACTCCCTGAGAACAAGGGAAAGTATTTTCTCTTTTGTATCTCCCTCAGCTCTCTCAACTGTTTGTTGAATTATTCAATGCATCCAGGAATAAAAATCCTTCCCTTGAGATTTCCTCTCAAAGCCAGAAAAGTACATCTTGTTTTTAACTGAGGGAGGAGGCTGAAAGTAAAATTACAGTCTTAAACAAGAAGCCATCTGTCTTCCTTTTTTATAATCAAGGAAAGGGGAGCTGTTTCTCTTAGCAGAGTCAGTATGGAAGCATCTCTCCCAGATTATAAAAATCTTTTTGGTGAGTGCAGTTGTCCACGTAGTAGCTAGTGCTTATTTTGTAATTAGAACTGTAGAAGCAGATAAATCCGGAACAGACTGCTTCATAAAAATGTAGTTTACTTTTTGGGAGCTCTCTTTCCTAGACATGGATGATGGGTGCATATCCTTGAAAGGGGACACATTTCACTGTGCTTGACAGATCTGAAATCCAATTTTCCCTTGAAGGGTTAATAGAACTAGGAGTTCTAAAGTTCTGCAAGATGCCTTGTAAGTATGCTAATTATGTATGTATGCATCATACATGCATATGAATGTGATGTTTTAAAATTATACCTCCCTGTCAGTAGAGTCAGTAGCATGAGAGAAGCTAAAGGCCCTGCATTTATACTCTGTGCCTTGTAAGATCCAGTCTCTTTACTATCCCTCTCATGCCCCAAGAAGCCTCATAAAAGGAGTGATTTCGAAGGGGGCAAATTATAGTTCCTTTTCACTCTTTCTTGTAAACAAGTATACACAGCATTCAATGAAATTAAGCTACAGAGAATTTAGAAAACAGGAAAGAGGTTTTTTTTGTTTTTTTTGTTTTTTTTTTTTTTCTCTAGCCAGTACTCAGGGTACTGATCTTACCACCTTGAGATGTCATCAGGGCAAATCCCTTTAGAAGAGTGTAGGTTTTTATTTCTTTTTCTTCTGGATAAAGGGAGTTTTTCAAGAACTTATGTAAGAACAGCATCTGCACTAACCAGGATAAAATTATGAGGTCTATCAATCTTGGTGGTGCAGGGTAAAATCAGATCACCAGCTGAGCCAGCCAGAAGCGTTTCCCAATGGTCTAGTATTACATAATTGGCCATATGAATTTCAGGGTTTCCAGCTTCAGATGAAGGGCTTGGTGCTGGCCATTCACGGCGTGGAAACGCTGAACTTTGTAATGATTTTCATAAAACCTGACTCATTGTTTACGTAAGTTCAGGTTTTTCGGTAACAGCAATATAAATGCATTTATAACGTGAGTGTGTCTATAGCTGCTCAGAATAGTTGTCTAATTTAAACACTGTGGCATTTGGTGCTTTGACTGTGTTATTTACATTGAAGCACATACTGTGTTCACAGCCGCATCCCACAAGAGCATAGTCACTTCAACAGAGCCCCAGCTGCCAGATCCACCTCACAACCTCCTCCTCTGAGCATTCCCTTACCACCCCTGGGAGACACTCCGAAAGCGAAAACTGATTGTAACCAAGGACTGTAACTGTTCATTCATTACAGAGAGGTAGGAGTGGCTCTCTCAGATGTGTTAGCAGCCTAAGCCAGAGGTTAGAAACTCACCCAGATTGAGCTTTCCTGAACTCAGGAGTGTAATGGAAAAAAGACAACATTGTTCCCAACAAGACTCCAAAGAGATTCATAAATCCTCAGCTCTGCAACTTTGTTTCTGCCCACACATGTAACTCACTGTTTCTCCAGTGTTAATTAATAACCGTGGCTTTTGTTTATGGCTTCACTTGGATTTTTGTTGCAAGATCAGACATCTTATAAATGTTCTAAAAATGCTTACTGTGAACATGTGTTGGAGTATAGCATTTTCCCTATTCATTTTCTGAATGACTTTTAATTTTTCATTAGTCTTTTTTTTTTTTTTTTTTTTTTTTGACAGGCAGAGTGGACAGTGAGAGAGACAGAGAGAAAGGTCTTCCTTTGCCGTTGGTTCACCCTCCAATGGCCGCCGCAGCTGGCGCACCACGCTGATCCGAAGCCAGGAGCCAGGTACTTATCCTGGTCTCCCATGGGGTGCAGGGCCCAAGGACTTGGGCCATCCTCCACTGCACTCCCTGGCCACAGCAGAGAGCTGGCCTGGAAGAGGGGCAACCAGGACAGAATCCAGTGCCCCGACCGGGACTAGAACCCTGTGTGCCGGTGCCGCAAGGCGGAGGATTAGCCTAGTGAGCTGTGGCGCCAGCCTCTTTAGTCTTTCAATAATTGTTTTAATTTACTCCTTCCTATGAACTAAGTGTTTGATTTTGATTGAGCAGCAAGTGCTCAAACATCAATCCTCAAGAATTTGAGTTGTTTCTAATATAAAACTAATGTTGGTTTTTATTTTGGGGTGGTAGATTGAAGAAGGTGAGAAAAGTGGAGGCAGGGTCATGAGTATTAATTTCAGAAGTAAAAAGGCAATTTGTAAAGTAGGGAAATCAATTTCTTTAATAATATATTTCTTGAATCATTATAACGAGCCAGCTATCGAGCAAGGTGCCAGTATTTTAAGGACAAATACAACACATTTGTTATCTGTAAGTTCCTTACTTTGCTGGAAAGGCCAAACAAGAAATATAGTTTCAATACAATGAGAGGTATGAGTGCACATGCCTTATGAAGGTACTTCAAAATGTTTGTGGGAAATGGAATTAAAATGTTTATTTTGATGCAAAAATATTAAAATTTATGCAGTTTTTTCCATTATACTTATTCTCCATGAGCTTTATGAAGATCCCTCATATAAGGTTAGAGGAAGTCCACAGAGATTGGTTTGTTTTAAGAATTGCTATATTACGTTTTCCCAGTAATAATTTGCATTCTTACTTTCATTAGACAGGTTCCTACTGTATATCAAATGCCAAGAAAAAAGCTTAGTACCTAGGAATGTTCATAAATGGTTTTAAACAAGTAAAAGGATTTTGTCAATGAGTTCCTAGTGGTTTAGATTTGTATATGCTGAGAATATATCAAAGGAAAGATTTCACAAAATAGTAAATGACTGACTATTTTAATGCTTAAGTTTTTTTTGTAAAACTATTGAAATAATTCATTCATTTTAATAATATTAGAAGTATAAGGGACCTTTCTTTGGCTGCTACGGTAGTCTAACATCTTAACAAAATATAGATAACTACATAAACATTTTTAAATTATTTGTTTGGTTTCTTGTTTATTTTATTTGAAAGATGGTGATTGGAAGGGCAGGGGACAGAGAGATCTTTCTTCCAATGGTTCACTCCTCAAATGACCACAATACCCCAGAGTTGGCTCAGACCAAGTTCCAGAGTCAGGAACTCAATCTGTGTCTCCCACAAGGGTGACAGGGACCTGAGTATATGAGCCATCACATGCTGCCTCCCAGGGTACACATTAGTAGGAAACTAGATTTGAAAGCAAAGCCAGTGCTTGAATCCAGGCACTCTGATAGGGGATGCAGGAGTCCCAAGCAGTGTCTTTAACTGCTGTGCCAAACACTTGTCCCTTCATGAACATTTTTAAACTAGATGCAAAAAATATCACAAATAAACACAAATGACAATCAATACTTTCAAAGTATATATATGGAAACTTTACATAATACACAAGAAAATGTTATTTCTTTTTAAAAGAACACTAAAAATATTCCAAAGGAAAATGGGCAAAAGACAACAGAAAAATCCACAGTGAAAAAATACAAAGACAAATAAAATATGAAATGCTGCCTAACTTCACTAATAAAACTGTAAATTAAAAAAAAATTAGGAGATATCATTCCTCATCTAACAACTTGGCAAGGATTTCAAAAAAAATTTTAAAGATTTTTTATTTGAAAGGCAGAATTACAGAGAAGGAGAGATAGGGAGTGAGGGGTCTTCTATCTGCTAGTTCATACCACAATGTGGCCACAATGGTCAGGGCTGAGCCAGGCAGAAACCAGAAGCCAGGAACTTCATCCAGGTTTCCCAGATGGGTGTCAGAAGCCCAAGCACTTGGGTCATTCCACTGCTTTTCCCAGGCCACAAGTAGAGGGAGGAAGGGAAGTATAGTTATCTTCTTAGTACTGTACCTATGAAATACATGAAATCTGTTCTCTTTATATTAATACAAATTTTTTTAAAAAAAGAAATGAGTAGGGAGCTGGTGCTGTGGCATAGTGGGTAAAGCTGCCACCTGTGGCACCAGCATCCCTTATCGGCTCTGATTTGAGTCTTACTGCTCCACTTCTGCTCCAACTCCTGGCTAATGCACCTGGGAAACCAGCTAGGCAGTGGAAGACAGTCCAAAAGCTTGGGTCCCTGCACCACATGAGACACCTGGAAGAAGCTCTTGGTTCCTGGCTCCTGGCTTCATCAGCCCAACTCAGCAATTTCAGCCATTTGGGGAATGAACCAATAGATGGTAGAGATTCTCTCTCTCTCTCTCTCTCTCTCTCTCTCTCTCTCTCTCTCTCTCTCTCTTCCTCTCTCTCCTCTCTCTGTAATTCTGACTTTCAAAAATAAATAAATCCTAAAAGAGAGAGAGAAGAGAGAAATGAGTAAGATCTATGTATATTTTAGTTATCAATTGTATCACAAACTAAGTTAACTAAACCTTGAAAATTTAACACAACAGCCATCATCTTTATCATCTTTCACAGTTTTGGGGACTGAATATGCTCACTTAGGAAGTTCTCACTAAATAGGGGGCTTTTGTGGGTTGCAGTCAGACTGTGGATGAGGCAGAAGTTATCTCAAAGTATGCCTGGCCAGTGATGCTGGTGCTTGGCTGTCAGCCAGAATCCCTACTTGGGAAGCAGACCATGTGATCGGGCTTGTTTTAAGGAAGGTTCAAAGAGTGAGCATCTCAGGAGGACCAGGATGACATTTTATTGCCTTTAAAAAAGAAAGAAAGAAAGAAAGAAAGAAAGAAAGAAAGAAAGAAAGAAAGAAAGAAAGACCATAGCATCACTTAAAAAAAAAAAAAAAGGATTTATTTATTTGAGAGGCAGAGTTACAGAGAGAGAGAGAGAAGTGTCTTCCATCCACTGATTCACTCCCCAGATGGCTGCAATGGCTGAAGCTGTGCTGATCCAAAGCCAGGAGCCAGGGACTTCTTCCCAGTCTCTCACACGGATTCAGGGTCCCAAGGACTTGGGCCATCTTCTACTGCTTTCCTAGGCCATAACAGAGAGCTGGATCGTATGTAGAGCAGCTGGAACTTGAACCGATGCCTATATGGGATGCCGGCACTGCAGGTGGCAGCTTTACCTGCTACTCCACAGCACCAGTCCCTTTATAGCACCACTTTTGCTATAGTCTCAGTCCCACTCAAATTTAAGGGAATGAACAATAGATGCTTCCCTAACTCCACCCTTGATAGAAGATATATCAATAACACACTGTAAGAAGAGCACAGGGGATGGGAGATCAATTGTGGCAAGAACTCTCCTGTTTGTTATAGTCCCCAACACTCTGAAGTCTCTTATGACAGTGTCCAGTTTCTTCTGTCTCTCATCTGTGTTACTCTCTGGCATCCATAGGTCTTGGAGTTTACAACTCCTATAGACAAGAGGAACCAGAGGATTTTTAGCAAAATGGTGAAAGACTGAGGTTTTCACTTTGAAAAGATCACTTTCATTATATCGTACAAACTTACAGGAAGGCCTGTAGGGAAAAGAGATTAAATAATAAAAACAGTAGGTGCTAAAGCTATGCCCCTACTCTTCCATTCGCTTGCTTGATTCAGCAAAGTGATGCTTAAGTGTGATTGATGGGAGTTCTCCACATTCTTTACCTAAGTGTTCAGTCTTCAGAATGCTCTCAATGGACCTCAATTCCTGTAGAACCAGATGCTCCTATGCCTGGCAGGAAATTACTAGGCCAAGGGAAGTAATTGAACTTTTCAAGACAACATACGAAGGTAGCACTTCGGGGATACTAACTGATATTTCTCCCACCGAGCAAAGGATGTAGGCTCCCTGGGAACCGCACCTGACTTGACCACCAACTCCCTCACATCCCAAGTGCTCCAATAGTTTGCCTCTGAGTGTGGTGTTGCAGAACAAACCCGAGGAAAGGGGTGGGGGTGGCCGTGAGGTCTGGCTGGACAAGAACTGGAAGCCAAGTACAATCATCCCCAGCTTCCTTTGAGTGTTGTTAAGAGATTTGTGTCAGACAATGAAAATTGTAGCATTAGCCTGGTTTTTAAGGTTTCTTTCCCTATTATTATTTTATTGGACAAACTGTCAAAATGCACCTATTCTTTCTTTTGGAATTCCTTTCTTCCTTTCTCATGGGTTCTAGACAGAGTCATTTCCCCTAATACTATGTAATTTAGAAGAGACTGTGTCAATTGCATAAAATATTTCTAATCTCCATAATTAAGATGCTGCTGGTCTGACAGCTTTGCTCTCTTACTCCCCCTCAGCTAGTTGTTGGGATGTAGAAAGACATTTTAAAGAAGTACTAAAGCAAAAATGACATGCTGTTCCCCTCCCGAAGGGCCTGCCCATGACTGTCACCAGCTTCCCCAGGCTTCCTCCCGGAGCCATTCATTTATGGCTTCTTCAAAGGTAGGAAAGAGAGGCCATGCCAAGGTTTCCAGGCACATCTTCCCTTTGTTTCCAGAAAACACATACCTGTCCTCTGTTTGGATTCAGAGAAAACCCAGGATGCCCCTTCTTACAGCCTGCCCTTGAGGTCAGTTCTCAATAGAAAGTTTCACATAGACTAGTCACCAGGAAATCTGGATTGAAAATTGAATGACCAAATTCTGAGTTTAGAGAGAAATTGAGAGGTAAGGAATCAGAGAATATGGCAGTGAGTGGCAAGGATTCTTTGAAGATCATGTAGTCTATTTGACTTTATCTTTAGTTTTAAAAAATCAGAAATAACAATTCACTAAGATTGCCATATATTTAACTCTTTTTTTCCTACTTCTTGCAAGCTTGATAATCTTTTCAGGTGGAGCATATAAAAATCTCATTTTATCCTCACAGTTTTTCTATTAAGTAAAAATTATGATCACTATTTTAGAGGCAAGTAAAATGAGGTATAAAAAATAGTCTAGATAGACCAGATTGTGCAGCTGTAGCAAATTAACCCCTCAAATTAATGTGTTTTAACAGATCAAAGGTTTATTCTTCCTTATGTACATGTGACACAGAAATTGTTCCACCTGAGCACAGGTGGGAATAGAAGTGTCTGCTCCACATAGTCATTCAAATATCCAGGCTCATGGAGGCACTAAGATATTTTAGCTGTACTGTGTGTAACTTGGGGTCATTCAACCTCCCGGGAAGAAAAAAGGATTGGCTAACCATCCATGGGTATCTTACAGCATCATCCCGGAAATGATACACATCACTTTTGATTGCATTTCATTAGCTAATACTACTTCACATGTCCTTTCACAATCCAAGGAGGAGAAAATGTAGGAGAAATAGGTTATTTGGTAAACATCAGTGTCACTGCTTTAAGAGGTAATGATTTGCCCACTGTCCCACAGCTTTCAACTGGCAGGACTGACATCCAATCCAAACTCAAGCAGTCTGACTTCAGAGTCCCTGCTCCTAACCACTGCATTTTCTTTTCATAACGTCATGATGTTTTAGGTGTAAAAGTGGCCATGGTGTGAGCAGACTGCTGTGCCACAATGGAAAAAGCTCTGGACTCGAGACAGCTCAGTTTAAATCCCCATATTTCCACATACTGCTTGCGAGACATTTGGCAGTCCCTTAGCCTCTCTGCTAAAGCAATTTTCCATCTATGAATTGGGGATGAAGAAAACTCTCATTAGATCATTGTAAAGATGAATGTGAGAGAACCTTCAAGACACTTATATTTCACAACCTCAGTGAACGTTTAAGTCTGAATTCTTACCATTTCTTCTTCCTGACTCTTCTTTCTATCACATGAGTGCCTCCCTAGGATATAAAGCCTTCCATAGTGGGGCCTTTTGCTGAAAGTTCTAGTTGAAATTTTGCTGGAGGTAAGACGTTAGTAACCTGATGCCAGCTCATCCAACATTCAAGTTCTGATTCTATTACCAGTCCTTTTCCTGATATCAGCAATTTTCTTTATTTGATGCCAAGCACAACTCATTCGTGACTTCAGGGAAGAGGAAAGGATAGGCACAGTGGAATTCAAAGTTGTGGCTTCAGAGAAATCTCACGTTTAAAAACATTGTAAGCGTTGAGCCTCTCTAGGAAGAAAGCAGCAACATCTTCAGATAGTAACCTGTTGAGAAACCCCATTTGGTTCATCATTGCATTTTCTTCTAAATTCCCCAAATAAGTCATCTGTATTATTTCAACATTATTTTTAAGTGAAATGTCTATTAAAATGACTAGTTAATAGAAGAAAATGTCTTCTTTAGAAGCCTCAGGGGCCATTTTCTCCTGGGGAAGGGAAGTTAATTGCTTCCTATAAGAAGGTACATAAACTCAGGCCCACAGGGCATTGCTTGGGAGAGTATTGGTACAGATAATTTACAATCTAGAAACCAACATTCATGGCAAAGGTAATGAACTTCCCTGAAGCGAGATTTTTTTTTCTTTTTCTTTTTCCCTAAAGGAGCCTGAAGCTCAACAACCTTTGTTTCTCACTTTGCCTTTCTTGTTAGCAACTCCAACATCCTGACACTTTGGTTGCAATTATAGGCTCAAGAGTTTAAAAAATGTGAGTTTGAAAACTAGCTCAGGAAATTCCTAGCTGTGGTCTTGTGCAAGTTCTAAGTTCTCTGAATGACCATATCCTCATCTGTGACACTGCATAATGATTATTAAATGAGGGCGAGTGCTTTGCAAGTTCACAGTGCTGTAGCTGGCCTGTTGGACACTTTAGAACAGGTCGTTTTTAACTCATCCCTCTAGATGACCAAATTATTATCAGAAATAACCATTTTCTTACTTTTTCTTTAGTTTCAAAACAATTAACAATGAAAAGGAGTACATTTCAATTTATTAAACTAAAATATATGTTTTGTGTGACTAAAATTTGCACTTACTAAACAAAGTATTACAACTTGCAGTTACGTTGTTTCACTGATTTAAATTTTTTAAGATTTATTTTATTCATTTGAAAGGGAAAGTTACAGAGGGAGAGGGAGACACATACACGCATACACACACACACAGAGAGAGAGAGAGAGAGAGAGAGGGAGAGAGAGAAGGAGAGAGAGAAGGAGATCTTTCATCTGTTGATTCACTCCTCAAAAAGTCACAATGGCCAGGGCTGTTCCAGGCTGAAGTCAGGAGCCAGGGGCTTCTTCCAGGTTTCCCATGTGGGTGCAAGGGCCCAAGCACTAGGGCCATCTCCTGCTGCTTTCCTAGGCACATTAGCAAAGAGCTGTATGGGAAATGGAGCAGCCGGGTCTTGAACCAGTGCTCATATGGGATGCCAGTTTCACAGGAGGTGGCTTTTTTTTTTTAACCCAGTATGCCACAGTGGCAGCCCTAAGAAACCATATAGTTCTGTCCACATGTATCGGGCTTCGCTGCGTAATCAGGAATTGTTTGGATTAACTTCCATGCATAATGCAATGTTTGTTCAAATACAAGTATTAAATGTTTGCTCTTCTGGAGCATATATATGTATATTATATAATAAGTACTATATATAGGTATAATATAATAAACATGAATATTCACAGACATTAATACTCAATGGTTTCAAAGACAGGTCAAAGATTTTCAGAGAAGAGTATTTTATCTCTGACTTTATTTAAAATCGTAGTGATGATAAAAAGCTGACAAATGAGGCATTCTTGCTTTTTTTTCATATTCTTTGCAGACAATGCACTCCCTGTTGTTGCACTAGGCTGGTCACTCCCACTGCCCTGCCCTTGGCGTGCCATTGCATAGTTCCTGGCAGATAGTAAGCATTCAACATGTGTGAAGTATTATTATTTCACCACAAGTCTTTCAAAACCAGCGAGATTCCTAGGGTTTTATTTTTGCTTTTCAGAGAGAAAAACAAGGACATGAAAATATCACTTAATTCCCCAAGAAGGAGGTAGAATTATCTTTTAAAAAGAACATTTTTTTACTGTGACAATAGCAATAGATACTTTTTAATTTAGAAAATATACCAAAGTATCTTTTAAAGTATACAAAAGACAATAGGGGTGAGCAGTGTCTAGTGATATGATGCCAGTTAAGATACTGGCATCCTACATAGGAGTACCTGGGTTTGATTCCTGGCTCTGACTCTTGACTTGTCTCCAGGAGACAGCAGTGATAGCTCAAGGAGTTGGATCCCTGCCACCCATGTGGGTGACCTGGATTGAGTTCCCAGTTCCTGGCTTTGGCCTGGCCCAGCCCTGGCCATTGTGGGCATCTGGGGAGTGAGCCAGAGATGGGAGCATTCTCTCTCCTCCCCCTCCCCTTATTTCTCTGCCTCTCAAATTAAAAAAAAAAGTAATGCAATAAAAGTCACCATAGTCAGGATTTCCAAAAACAACAATAATAGTCATTTATTGATCACTTACTATGTCCCAGGAGTTGTACACTCATTTCATTATTTTAATCCTTATTGTAAACTTATTAAGTAGTTTTATTTTTTTCAGAGGAAGATAACTGAAATGTAGAAGAATTATATAAGTAGCCCAAGATTATAGACCTGCACTTGTAAGTGGCAAAGCTATTCTATTTGACTAAAAGCCTAATCTCTTAACTCTGCTATTTTTTAACAACTGTGTGTTCCCTGAGGACCATTATTCATATTTTTCTGTTTTTGCTATCAGTTTCTTTTCTGTTGTGCACATGTATTTCCTAGATAGACATATGATTTTTTGGAACAAAATTGGGATCATGTTGTGTATAATGTTTTTGTATTGTCCTTTTTTAAAAACTAATGTTACATTGCAAGCATTTCCTGCATCAGTCTATGGGCTCTGAAAGCATGATTTTCAGTTGCTCCACAATAGTCCATCAAATGAACAAATTCCCTAGTGTTGGGCTCTGGGGTTTTTATATTGAATAAAATTCTTGAAAATGTAAATTATTACAACCTTTCTCAAAGTCAATTTGGTAATATTTCATGAACTTTACCAAGTTCTTATTTTTACAACCTGACTTTTAAGAATTTATTCAAAGGAAATAAACAGAACTGTGGTCAAGGATTTATGAATGAGGATATTTATCACAGTGAGAGTTGTAAAAACTTATTTATATGCATGGAAGAAGGATGAGAAGGAAATAATAATACATTAACAATAGTTAACTCTTAGTTGCTGAATTAACAAAAAAATTTTTGAGTACTTTCTGAAATTCCTACATAAGCATGTGTAAGTTATTCTAAAAATTTGAAAAAAAATGTTATTTAAAAATTGCTGGTAACTTTTTGATGAATCTTCAATTCATCCATCCTTAAATTCTCGTCTTACATACAAAGTTAGATGAAAGTGTTCTGAACACCTCACATTTTCCAGCAATGTCTGGCTTAGGCTGGAATTAAATGTCACCTTATTGTATCCTCTCATAGCTCCTTTAATCCTCAGCTATTTGTGGTTTTACTCCACCAATTCTTTGATTGCTCCTAATCTTTCCAGGGAGGAGGCATTCATTTACTTCTTGGGTTGCTGTTTTAAAGACATTCAATTCTTTTTTCTTATCAGGACATTAAATAAAGAAATATTTATTCAGCCCAACATTTTCTTTTAAAAAAAACCTTTTATTTAATAAATATAAATTTCAAAAGTATAACTTTTGGATTATAGTGGCTTTTCCCCCCATAACCTTCCTCCCACCCGCAACCATCCCATATCCCACTCCCTCTCCCATCCCATTCTTCATCAAGATTCATTTTCAATTATCTTTATATACAGAAGATCAACTTGGTATATACTAAGATTTCAACAGTTTGCACCCACATGGATACACAAAGTATAAAGTACTGTTTGAAGACTAGTTTTACTGTTAATTTGCATAGTACAACACATTAAGGACAGAGATTCTACATAGGGAGCAAGTGTATAGTGACTCTTGTTGTTGATTTAGTAATTGACAATCTTGTTTATGACATCAGTAATCACCCGAGGCTCTTGTCATGAGCTGCCAAGGCTATGGAAGCCTCTTGAGTTCGCTGACTTCGATCTTATTTAGGCAAGGCCATAGTCAAAGTGGAAGTTCTCTCCTCCCTTCAGAGAAAGGTACCTCCTTCTTTGATGGCCCGTTCTTTCTGCTGGGATCTCACTCACAGAGATCTTTCATTTAGGTTTTTTTTTTTTTTTTTTTTTTTTTTTTTTTTTTTCTGGAGTGTCTTGGCTTTCCGTGCCTGAGAAGCTCTCATGCAGCCCAACGTTTTCCAAGCAGATGGAATATTTGTTTCTCATCTTCAAAAAATGTCTTTCTCATAGCAGTCTCACTCTCAGAAGTTTTGGACATGGTTAGCAGTTTCCATCCTGAGCATTAGCTTCCAGGGTATCCAGGCAAGGATATGTGAGACATTTTCCTCAGTGAGTCTCTCCACTTAGGACCCAGTTTTCTCATCTGTAAAATGAAGATTTAAAGTCATTGAACTGTAAAGTACCTGCCCTGTCTTAATCCTTGGGTAAAAGCAGACCAGCAAAGGAGTGGACATTAGTTTGTCTTTCTAATCCCAATTCTGAAGAAAGACGTAAATCCTCTAAAAGGTACCTTAACAAGGGGCCACAATATAGAGGTTTAGTGGAGTATTGAGGAAAGTTGCTGAATTTAGAACCAAATGACTCTGAAAGGAGGCTTAACTCTGCCATTTATTAACTGCATGTCCCTGAGCAATTCAGTAAACTTTCAGCTGCTTTACCTTGATATCCTGATGTTTCTATACACAGTGTGGAGATGTGGATTTATTGTTACTTATCCTGCTTGGGAATGGTTGAGATTTTTGAATCTGTGTAGATGAGAGCTTACTGGTTCCAGCAATTCTATATTTAACTATTTCCTCTCAGGGCAAAATGATATGAGCTCTGGGAATGGCTTTAAAATACGTCAACAAAGAAACAAAATGAACAAGTGTGACAAAATACTGATAAGGATTTCTGTTTGCCATGAGAGGCTATCAACACTCTGAGAAAGAAGCAGCCTCAATTCTTTCTCTTACCTTTCTGGGAATAGATGAGGCATAAGTCTCACTGAAGTCCAATTTCTTCATATTCAAGATGGGGCTAATATTGCTTTATCCACACAGTTATAAATGTAAACAAGATACAAAACTGTCTTTTAAAATTGTGGGTCACAATGCAAACTTCCCCTGGAATCCTGGGTCCTTAAGGTTTGGGGAGCCTCCTCAAGTTTGCATGGCAGCTTTTTTCTATGTGTGTATGAAAGGGTGCATCTGTATTTTTGGAATATTTTCAAAGGGGTCCTTGACAGCCATGCTTTCAAAAGCAACTGAAGATGGAAACCATCATTAGAAATCATATAAGTACAGGAAAAGGCCAGCAGACCCGTCTAGTGTTTATTCATTTAAATGTTGTTGAACATTTAAAATCTCTGTTAATGATTATTTTCTCAGTAAAACTACTTTTTCTCTGTTCTCTTCTAAACAATAGTTTTATGTGTGTGAAGTTTAAGGGTAAGAAGGAAACAGGACACAATCTGAATTGGTGAATTGGTCCTGGTTCAGGTTTAGCCATGTGGTAGAAGAGCATCTTGTTCCTTTCATATTTGTTCCTTACAGATTTCCATCCTTGGGTACACAGACTCTCAGAATGTTAGAGCTGGCTGTATCTGTAACGATCAGCACAATGAGCCTCCTTAATTTACATTTAAGGATACCAAGGAAAGGACAAGATTACATTTATTGGGATTATAAATGCAGCAAATATTGCAGAAACTTTCTGCTAACTGGTGTTGCTTTTGTCTTAAAAGAAAGTAGTCAGCAGAGTCTAGGATTTCTTCCCCTTTTCCTCTCTAGGGGAATGTTTTTTCTGCCAATGGCCATGTGGGAATTCATAACATCATTCGTGGGCCACACAAAATTATCAACTTAAAAAAAATTGACCTGCTATAGATTTATTGAATTTTGAGTCCTGCCTGTGGTTGCCTTGGCAGAGTCAAACCAAATAATTTTGCAGGCTGGCCTGTGGACTGGAAGTTCCCCATCCCACATAGCATCATGAACTTTAGTGTTCAAGGTCTGGTCAACTGTTTCTTATTCTGTGACACTTTCCTGGTTCAGGTGAAGTGACCAATCTGAGCATCCATAAAGACTTACTGGTATATTAGAATTTCTACTATAACTTTTCAATCCTTTCCACAAAACAACTCTTTCACCCAGGAGAGTGAAAGAGAACTCAGTGATAAGAAGCATAATACTGTGTAAGTTCAATTTCAAAGTTAGCAGCATTCATTCTTTTATAAAAAAAAAAAGAATTATTGAGACTAAGCTGTGCAGCTGTGCTAGGTGTTGGGATGACACTGATGGACAAAAGATGCTATCCTATCTGTTTCACCATCTCTATCACATCACCACATAATGTAATCATTATCTTTCTTTTGGACATCTTCCTTTATCTTCTAACTGGCATTCTCCCTTTGATTCAATCTCTACCCAACAGCCAGAAGGGTTCTCCCACCAAGGAAACCTTTTATTTAAGGAATACAAACTTCATGCATTTCATAAGTACAACTTTAGGAGTATAGTGGTTCTTCCCACCATATTTGTCCTCCCATCCACTCTCCCACCCCTCCTCCTCCTCTCTCTCCCATCCCCAGTCTCATTCTCCACTAAGATCCATTTTTTATTAACTTGTACACAGAAGACCAGCTCTATACTAAGTAGAGAGTTCAACAATTTGCATGAAAACAACAACAAAAACTGTTCCTCAATAGTCAAGACAAGGGCTGTTCAAAGTCATTGCAGCTTGAAGTTAATTTCACTTTTTTTTTAGAAACTTAGTTGACTTTAAGGAGGCACCCAAGACTAATACATCTTTTGTGAGCACTTAGACATAATTATAATACAACTCTTTGAGAACAGAGGTCCTACATGGGAAGTTAGTGCACAGTGATTCTTGTTGTTAATTTAACAATTAATACTCTTATGTATGGCATCAGTGAACACCCAAGGCTTTTGACATGAGCTGTCTAGGCTATGGAAGCCTTTTGACTTCACAAACTCTGTCAGTATTTAGACAAAGTCATAAGCAAAGTGGAAGTTCTCTCCTCCCTTCAGAGAAAAGAATCTCCTTCTTTGATGTCAGAAGGGTCTTTTGATCAAGCTTTACAACCCTATTTATGGCCAGCGCCATGGCTCACTTGGCTAATCCTCTGCCTGCAGCACCGGTACCCTGGGTTCTAGTCCCTGTTAGGGTGCTGGATTCTGTCCTGGTTGCTCCTCTTCCAGTCCAGCTCTCTGCTGTGGCCCGGGAAGGCAGTGGAGGATGGCCCAAGTGCTTGGGCCCTGCACCTGCATAGGAGACCAGGAGGAAGCACCTGGCTCCTGGCTTCAGATCGGCGCAGTGTGCTGGCTGTGGTGGCCATTTGGGGGGTGAACCAATGGAAGGAAGACCTTTCTCTCTGTCTCTTTCTCTCTCTCTAACTCTGCCTGTCAAAAACAAAAACAAAAACAAAAACACCCTATTTAAGCCTTTCAGGATTTCTACTGTTGGAAAAGGGACATGAGGAGCTCTGTGGATCTACTCAGAGAAATGGCCATAACTAGTGAAATAAATAAATATATATATATATATATACACACACACACACTTAAAAAGCCATCTATTGAAATCTTTGGAAATTATCTTAGAGGCATATAGCATATGAAGAAACACTTATTAAAGAAAATTTTCTAGCTCTTGTACAGCCCACTCTCTCCCTACTCCCTTCTCATCTCAGCTTGATGACAGCTCCAATCTGTTCAAATATTACCAACAAAATGCAGCTCCCTGCTCTTTCTTCCCATTCAAGGGATAATGATAGGAGAAGCAGGCCACTAGCATTTCTCATCTTTAAGCTCTGAATTAATTTCACAGGCTAAATTTCTGCTGAGTGGGACTGAAAGGCCATACACTTCCTTCTTCTACCTAGCTCCCACTTGTAGAAAGAAGCTCTATCCTAGGCATAGCAGACCAAGAACACTTGGGTTGAAGTAACCCTTGCTTCAGCTCACTTGTAGGGTGGAGGTTTCGTGCCAAGAGCAGCCAGACAAGATCAGAGGGTGCCACCACCATTTTGCACCCAGTTGGTAATGAGGGACATCAATACAAAAGAAGCAGACTACCCCCTCTAGCCTCCCCTTCAGAGTAATAGCTCAGACATCTTGCCCAGGGAAAGAAGCAGTCTATATGAACAGCAAGCCCTGAATCCCACACAAAAGAAAGCTTATTTGAAACACAGTGTAGGGAAGTTCAAGTCTAAAGATTCTTTCAACAACAATGGAAATTTCAGTAGTAAGCAGTGAAGAGGATAGTAACTCCATGGAAGCACAAAGCTAAACTTCAGGCCAGCTAGCTTACTGAGAGAACCAGATAAACACACAGCTGAAAAGAATCCTCTTGGGGTCAGAACAAACCTCAAAGACTGGGTTCAGAAAGTCTCCCTGGGGATGCAATTTAATTGCATCAGATTGTAGAGCAATTTATATTCCAGAGCATTGTCAAAAACAATAAAGCAATCATCTGGCAATTAGTGGGGTCTAACAACGGCAGACAGCTTAAGGAGAGATCAAGAAAGAGACAAAGAAACCCCTGCTAAAACTGCTGTCATCTACAGTGACTGCACATGTCCATGACTGTGTGTGTCCTCTGAGAAGCAGCATCGGAGGCTTCACACTGTGAGGAAAAAACATTCACTGAAATAATCCAGGCAAGTTGCTAAACAAACAAACAAACAGGCAAACAATGACAAAAATGAGCCCTAAAGTGGGGAGGGCAGTCAATATTCAGAATTGCCACAGTACATTACCTAAAATGCCCTCTCAAAGACATACAAAGAACTAGTGATGTGATCCATACACAGGAAATAAAGCAGACAATAGAAACTGCCTTGTGAATGATGGTTTAGATGTCAGATTTGGTGGACTAAATTTTCAAGGCAGATATTATAAATATGTTCTAAGAACTAAAGAAAATCATGATTAATGGAGTAACGAAAAGTATGATGACAATGTGTCATCAACTACAGAATATCAATAAAGAGATACACGTTATAAGAAGGAACCAAATGGAAAATTGGAGCTCTAGATTTAGAAAGTACCACAACTGCAATTACAATTTCACTAAAGGAATTCAATAGACTACTGAAGGGGTAGATTTGAACTGGAATAAGAAAGAATTAGCATACTTGAGGATGAATTGATAAAGATTATGTGACTGAAGACTAGAGAGAAAAAAAGAATGAAGAAAAATAAACAGAGAAATCTACATTCCAAGAAATTCAATGAGCTCCACATAGGACAGAGGTAAAGAGATCTACATTTAGATATATCATACTGAAAATGATGAAAAAGACATTTTCAAAGGAAAATTTTGTAAGTAACAAGAGGAGAATAATACATCACTTACAAAGGGATCCCATTGAAAGTAACATCTTATTTTTAATTAAAAAAAAAAAAGAGGTCAGAAGACAATGAAATGAAATAGCCAAGTACTGAGAGAGTATAAATTCCCAATCAAGAATAACATGTCCAGAAAAATCTTTCAATATCTTCTGATCACTTAAAATCAAAGTTGTTTATTATGGTAAACATATCCTGTCTAACTCTCTACCTTCCTTATCCACATTTCCTGCACTGAGCTTAACAACACTGGCCTTCTTTCAGTCTGTACCTTCCCACCACTGGGTCCTTTGAACATGCTGCTCATTCTGTCTTGGGCATTCCTTTCTCACCTCCTTATCTAACTAAACTTTACCTCTAACTCTTAGACCAAACTTTGCTTCCTCTGAGAAGCCTTCTCTAAATCTGCCTGCCTACTTCTCTTCAGTGCATGGAACTTTCTCTAGGATAGACCATATGGCAAAGCAAGTATCAGCAAATTCAGGAAATCAAAATCGTATCACAGATCTTTCTCTGACCACAGTGGAATGAAGCTGGAAATCAACAACTCAAAAATCTCCAGATGGCCTGCACTGCAGCTCACTTGGCTAATCCTCTGCCTGCAGCACCGGTACCCTGGGTTCTAGTCCCTGTTAGGGTGCTGGATTCTGTCCTGGTTGCTCCTCTTCCAGTCCAGCTCTCTGCTGTGGCCCGGGAAGGCAGTAGAGGATGGCCCAAGTGCTTGGGCCCTGCACCTGCATAGGAGACCAGGAGGAAGCACCTGGCTCTTGGCTTTGGATCGGCGCAGCACGCCAGCCGTAGTGGCCATTTGGAGGGTGAACCAACGGGAGGAAGACCTTTCTCTCTGTCTCTCTCCCTCACTGTCAAACTCTGCCTGTCAAAAAAAAAAATATCTCCAGATCATATACAAACATATGGAGACTGAACAACATGTTCCTGAATGAACAATGGGTCATAGAATAAATCAAAAGAGAAATCAAAAAAATTTCTAGAAACAAATGAAGGTGACAATACATCGTATCAAAACTTATGGGATACAGCAAAAGCAGTGTTAAGAGGAAAGTTTATAGCAATCAGTGCCTACATAAAAAAAGTGGAAAGGTACCAAACAACTGAATTATCAATGCATCTCAAGGACCTAGAAAACCAACAACAAACCAAACCCAGAATTAGTAGGAGGAAAGAAATGAATTAAAATCAGAGAATAAATAAATAAAAAATTGAAACAAAAAATAAAAAACTCATAATTTCACTGATATTTTATAAAAAATAAACAAAATTGACCACCATTGGCTCAACAAACCAAAAAAGAGAGGAAGACCCAAATCAATAAAATCAGGAATGAAAAAGGAAATGTAGCAACAGATACCACAGAAGTAAAAAGAATCATCAGGAATTATTACAAAGAGCTGTATGCCAACAAATTTGGAAACCTAGAAGAAATGGATAGATTCCTAGACACATACAATCTACCAAAACAGAGTCATGATGACATAGAAAACTTAAACATACCAATAGTCAAGATGGAAATTGAATCAGTAATAAACACTCTAGCAACAAAGAAAAGGCCAGGACCAGATGGCTTTGCTTCTGAATTCTACCAGACATTTAAAGGACTAATTTAAATTCTTTTCAAGCTATTGAAAACAATTGAGAGGGAAGGAATCCTCCCAAACTCCTTCTATGAAGCCTGAATTACCTTAATTCTTAAGCTAGAAAAAGATACAACAGAGAGAGGGAACTATAATCCAATATTCCTGATGAACATAGATGCAAAAATCCTCAACAAGATATTAGCTGATCAAATCCAACAACACATCAGAATGATCATTCACCTGGATCAAATGGGATCTATCTGTGTACACAGAGATGGTTCAACATTTGCAAGTCAGTCAATGTGATACATCACATTAACAAACTGAAGAGCGAAAATTATGTAGTTAACACAACAGGTAGAGAGAAAGCGTTTGATAAAACACAAAATCCTTTCATGATGAAAACCTTAAGCAAATTGGGTATAGAAGCAGCATTCCTTAACACTAACAAGGCAATTTATGAGAAAACGTACAGCCAACATCCTACTGAATAGAGAAAAGCTGGAAGTGTTCCCCCTAAATCTGGAACCATACAAGGATGCCCACTCTCACCATTGCTATTTAATATAGTCCTAGAAATTTTAGCCAGAGCCATTAGACAAGAAAAAAGAAACCAAAGGGATACAAATTGGAAAGGAGGAAATCAAACTATCCTTATTTGCATATGACATAATTCTATATATAGGGGATCCAAAACACTCCACTAAGATACTATTGGAACTCATAAAGAGTTTAGTAAAGTTGCAGAATATAAAATCAACACAGAAAAATCAGCAGCCTTTGTATACACAGACAAAGCCGTGGCTGAGAAAGACCTTGTAAGATCAGTCCCATTCACAATAGTTCCAAAAAAAATTAAATATCTTGGAATAAATTTAACCAAGAATGTCAAAGACCTCTATGATGAAAATTACAAAATATTAAAGAAAGAAATAGAAGAAGACATTAAAAAATGGAAAAATCTCCCATGTTCATGGATTGGAAAAATCAACATCATGAAAATGTCCATACTACCAAAAGCAATTTACAGATTCAATAGGATCCCAATTAAAATACCAACAACATTATTTGCAGATCTAGAAAAAGTGATGCTAAAATTTATATGGAAACATAAGAGACCTTGAATAGCTAAATCAAACTTATACAACAAAAACAAAGCCAGGGGCACCACAGTACCTAATTTCAAGACATACTGCAGGGCATTTATAATCAAAACAGCCTGACTGGCACAAAAACAGACTCATAGGCCAATAGAACAGAATAGAAACTCCATAAATCAATCCATGCATCTGTAACTAACTTATCTTTGATAAGGGAACTAAAATCAATCCTTGGAGCAAGGACAGTCTTTTTAACAAATGGTGCTAAGGTAATTGGCTCTCCACATGCAGTATGAAACTAGACCCATACCTTACATCCTACACAAAAATCCACTCAAAATGGATTAAAGACCTAATTCTCTGATCACCTGATACCATCAAATTACTAGAGAACATTGGGGAAACTCTGTACAACACTGGTATAGGCAAAGACTTCTTGGAAAAGACTCCAGAAGCACAGACAATCAAAGCCAAAATTGACAAAAAGGGTTACATCAAGATGCGATATTGCTGCACTGTAAAAAAATAAAAACAAACACTCAGCAAAGTGAAGAGGCATATGACAGAGAGGGAGAAAATATTTGCAAACTACACAACTGATAAAGAGTTAACATCCAGAATCTATAAGAAGCTCAAGAAATTCAATATCAACAAAACAAATAATCCAGTTAAGAAATGGGCAAAAAGCTTGAACAGTCTTTTTTTTTTTTTAAACAGGCAGAGTGGACAGTGAGAGAGAAAGACAGAGAGAAAGGTCTTCCTTTACCGTTGGTTCACCCTCCAATGGCTGCCGCGGCCGGTGCACTGCAGCCGGCACACCGCGCTGATCCGAAGCCAGGAGCCAGGTGCTTCTCCTGGTCTCCCATGGGGTGCAGGGCCCAAGCACTTGGGCCCTCCACTTCACTCCCAGGCCATAGCAGAGAGCTGGCCTAGAAGGGGGGCAACCAGGACAGAATCCGGCGCCCCGACCAGGATTAGCCTTTTGAGCCGCGGTGCCAGCCTTGAACAGTCATTTTACAAGATAGGAAATTCAAATGGCCAACAGACATTTGAGATAATGCTCAGGATCACTAGCCATTAGAGAAATGCATATCAAAACCACAGTGAAGTTTCACCTAACACCAGTTAGAATGGTTTTTATACAGAAATCAACGAACAATAAATGCTGGCAAGGATGTGGGGAAAAAGCTACCCTGGTCCACTGTTGGTGGGAAAGCAAACTGGTGCAGCCAATCTGGAAGACAGTATGGAGATACCTCAGAAATCAGAATATAGACCTACCATATGATCCAGCCATCCCACTCCTGAGAATTTATCCAAGCTAAAATAAATTAATAAATGAAATTATCTGTACCCCCATGTTCACTGCAGCACAATTCACCATAGCTAAGATATGGAATCAACCCAGATGTCCATCAACTGTTGACAGGATAAAGAAATTATGGTATATATACACTATGGAGTACTACTCAGCTGTTGAAAAAAAGAAGAAAAAATCCTGTCTTTTGCAATAAGATGGATGCAACTAAAAACTATTATACTTAGTGAAATAAGCCAGTCCTGAAAGGACAGATATTATATGTTTTCCCTAATAGAGTACTTGAAATATAAATTATTGGAGTGAAAGTGACATTTTGAGATTTGATGATTGTTTACAGCCCTTACGTCTTCTGTAGAGGAAGAGTGTTTTTCTTTATATTATTTGTTGAACTCTTTTACTTAGTGTAGGGTTAAGTATATAATCATTAAGTAAACTGAAAATAGATCTTTGTAAAAATTAAGAGTGGGAGTATGAGAGGGAGGAGGAGGAGGCAGGATTAGAGCATGGACTAGAGGGAGAGTGGGGGGTGAAGTTATGTTCCTAAATCTGTATGTATAAAATACATGAAACTGGTATAACTTAAATAAAATTTTTTTTTAAATCTCCCTGCCTAGATAACACACACTGCCATTAATTTACCTTCATCATCTTGAAATTTTACATTTGTTGATATATTTGATCAATGTTTCTGTATTGTAAATTCTATGAGGACAGGTAGTATGCCTCTGTGTGTGTGTGTGTGTGTGTGTGTTTGTGTGTATGTGTGTGTTTTGCTTTAGGTTAGCAGAACTGAAAGTCACTGAATGGCATAGTCAAATTACCATCCAGGTGGTGAATTACTGCTTATTTTGCAAGACCCTTCTCTGTGTGACCCCTATACTGCAGGAGGGGTGTGCCTGGGCTCCTGGGAGATTCTCCTGACTGAGTCCAAGGAGAAAACAACTTCCAGGAGTTAATGAAAGGCTCTTTCTGTCTCTCTTCCTTTAATAGGATCTTCCCAGCATGAGTCCTAGAGGAGATATGCACATTGAATTCTGAGGGTGAAGGCATGTTTTTATGCTTGCTGCTTAGTTCTCAAAGGTCAGGCAGAAGGCCTTAGTCATGCTAATGGATCTAACCTTTCATGAAATCTGAGATTTTTCCAGCTCAAGAGACTTTTGAAAATCTTCTAAATGAGGCCTTTGTCTCCAAATCACAGTGATAATTACTGACAAAGTCAGAACTTGAATCCAGGCCCTCTGAGGTACATGCTTTTTCTACCCACAATCCTCTTGGCTTTCTTGATGGGCTCTTTCAGCACCAAAGCCATTCTTGACATGTAGGAGGGTCAAATTTGTTGTTAAATGAATAAACAAACAACTATTCTACTGCCCAATTCTTTATTTTCCTCCAGAATAGCATGGAGTAAAGAAAGCAATCAGAAGAATGTGTTTGGGGTTTCCAAGTAGTTTTATCAGCATGAGTGAACAACTTTTGAGGTCTCTGCCACTCAAGTCATTCAATCAACTGGAAATGGAATCCATGAAGTACTATTGTCCATTCTTAGCACAAATATCACAGAACCAGCTGGGGGAAAACATCAGTTCTAGTTTGTTATATAAACAATACTATGTTCGAAGGTGAAAGAACAGACACATTTCCAAAATGAGATACCTTTTCAGGACTACCACATGTATCTGATTAGAATGAGAAGGCTCCCAGGTTGTCTTAGGGTGTGTTTGTTGAAATAAGTTGAAATTAATTGAATTGGATTCATTTCTGCCCTGAATACTCAAGAGGTCAGGGCTCTTGTCTTTCAAAGTGCTGTTTTTTGCTGTATTGCTTCTACTCACTGTCCAAGAAATACTCAGCTTTGCCTCTGGGAAACCCCTCCTGCTTGTCCTTAGTTCTTGTGGCTTGAGAGAGCTTGAACTAACTCTAGACACCAGAAAGGACTATGAGCCTCAGACAAGCCTAGTTATTCCAGAGACAACCAAGGATCTCTGTAAGACATGTGTGACAGAGTCTTGCTCTTTACTCTGAAGATAGATTTGAGAGTTTTAGGGACTTGGCCTGTAGTTGTCATATTGCTACTACATAGAGCCCAGGACTGAAGCCAACGTGGCAGAAGGCAGAGCCAAGAGATTTGAGAGAAATAAATCCCTATAACTTTGATTAAAGTCTGAATCCAAAAGCTTTGGAATTTTCAGTTAAGATATGAATTCTCAGTATCCATTCTTGGCATAGGTTGAGTTTTTCTTCCAGCTATAGTCAAGAGAGTCCTAATTTGTGTGAGGACATTTCTCCTGCCACTTCTTAAGTGTTTTCCCTTGAACTGTTTTCTATAGTACAGAGCCTAGACCCCAGGCAGCAGGAAGGCAATCTGGTTCATTGTGATTCTGTCTGATTTTTCTGCCTCCTCTACCTTATCACAAGTGTGAGATCTTTAAATGCAACTTGGGCTCAGAGAGGTGTTTTATCTATGATAATACAGCTAGTAAAGTGGTAAGGCCAAGACCATGGCCTGTAATTTTTGGATCTAAATTATTTTTCCACCCTTTTATTTCACTTTTCATCATAGAGCTATGGTTGTCCCCCATTTCTGGATGTAGTCATATATATATATATATTTTAGGGCTAAATTATACTATATGTAGTGGCTAGCTTTGTGTGACTATTTACATTTGAATCAATTAACATAAAATAAAATTTAAAATTCAATTCCTCAGCCACACTAGTCCTGGTCCAAGCCACAGAGGGCTAGTGACCACCATAGACATCCAACATTTCATCATAACAGTTTTGTTAGAAAGCATGGCTCTAGAACATATTTCCTTTTTTGTCCAATGTTAGAATCAAAAAGACTATAGAATCTTTCCTCTCTCCAAATGGCAGATAAAGCCAATAGAGAGATGACAAATGATGAGTTATTTAGTCACCTACTTATTCCATACTTTCAGAACCCGTAAAAGGGATTACCAAGGCCTACCTACTCCTCTGGGGTGGGGGTGGGGTAAAACTGGAACATGCTACTTTGCTACTTAGTAAGGGATTATTAATCTATTATCATATCAAGCTCTTTGAGTGTATTATATAAATAAATACAAAATAAAATACTTATTTCTCTTATCTTCTCTGATGCATTATGTGAATATACATTTCTTGGGATTTAGAATACAGTGCTTCATTCTGAGGGTAGTGATTCATTATGGATACATTTCTCAAAGACATTTCCATGGATCTCCAAATTGGAACTAAGTTTCTGGGGTCTCTGGGTCCATTTCCCTTCCAGATTGGAATCCTCCGGGAAAAAGATCTAAGTATTTCAATTCTAAGAGGAAGTAAGGCTCTCTCCAGCTGAAAATTTGTAGCAGATATTCAAATTGGGAAATGATAACCACGGTATGAAATAAACCTTTTTTATTGGACAGGATATACATATGAAAGATTATATTGTCACTGAGTATCACAAGTGATTTCTTCCTCTAGAAAAAAAGGAAAAGAAGCTTGAAAGATGAACACAGACAACACACGGGACCCAGGATGACCATTTCTTTTTGGTTTGACATCAATAGCTTGCATTTGCAAACATTCCCCCAGTCACTTGTGTGAAATAATTAGAAAAAAAGCACACAATTTTCACAAAATTGGAGAAGGAAGGGGGTCAGTTTGCAGCTCTAGTGCTCCCTTGTTGGGTGGGTAATTTTGTATCAGGAGGTAGCCATGGCGACCATAAAAGTTACTCGTGCGACTAACGATGCAACTAATGATGCCCACAATTACTTAATTGCAGGCATGCTCCATTTTTGGATGGCGCTTATGGCTAATTGTGGCTGCAAGTGGGTAACTACAGGTGCAATCAGATGTGTTCCTCATTTTCACATTTGTGCTGACAGCAGGAGAATACACCGCCCCTTCCAAAATGGGGAATTATAAAAGGAGGGCTGAAATTAGTTTTTGCAAGTCCAGCAATGATGGACCATCCTCTCACATGGAAGCAAATGAAAGTCATTTCATGTTTAAGTACAGGAAAGTTCTGGATTATCAGCTGATCTGCCAGACTCTACCCCTACCTGTGTATTATCCCCTCTTTCCTGAATTCTCCCTCTCGGGTTGCTGCTACCACCACTACCAAAAGAGGACTTATTTATGGTTGTAACTCTATAACTCCTGTCTTGTCAAGGAATGGGTAGTAGTATTTTTATGTTACATCATCTGTGTTTGGAGATACTTTTAATGCAAGTGAACATATACCCTGGGATAGGTAATTATCTTTTGAAGTTTTTGCATCAGGAATTAACACCCTAAAGGTGGCTACATAGAAAAATCTCACTTGAGGGTTTTTAATTAGTAAAAGAGCATTAGGAATATTTTTGAATGGATAAGATGAGAGATGGCTCAAGATACATAGTTGGTTAGAAAGATAGAAATCTATTTATTTGAAGACCAGAGTGTGGAGGGAAAGTGAGAGCAAAATCTCCCATCTGCTGCTTTACTCCCCAAATAACCAGTACATCCAGGGTTTGGCTAGGCTGAAGCCAGGAACCAGAACTCCATCAGGGTCTACAAATGGGTGGCAGGAACTCAAGTGCTTGGGTTATTATCTACTATGCCCAGGCACATTAGCATGAAGCTGAATTGGAACTGGAGTAGCCAGAACTTGAACCAACTCTCTGATATGAGATGTAGGCATCCCAAATGACAGCTTAACCCACTATGCCATAAGACCAGCCCTTATAATGGTTTTAATCCTACTCAGCCAGTCACTTAATACTGGAGATTAAGTTCAACATATGAATTTGGGCAGTACACAAACATTCAGACCACAGAACCAAGATACAAAGGAAATATGTAGTTACTGAGGGCATTAAATGCAGAGAAATGGACATAATTTCAAGGTATTGGAAATTACCAATAATCAAGGAACAGGGCTTCCTTTTCCCACATCCTGCCTGGCCTATGGCCCGCCTCAGTTCTTCCTTTCTCCAAGTATCATGTATTCATCTATTCCCTGTTTCATAAAAGATGCTGATTAATCACTGAAACTGCTTGAATTTATAACCAGCATTAAATATCCATTATATGTGTTGGACACTACCCTGGACACTGCAATGACTCAGTGGAATGAATAGGAGAGGCTCCTCACCCATGGGATAATTTTCTGTGAGTAATCCTTGTGCTCTTTTAATTGTTGACCCTTCTCATTTTGGGTGGGAAGTACAAGCTTTATCCAGAGCCAAATGGCAGGACTGTGAAGACTCACAAGAAATGAGGTGTAGAAAATGTTGGTCTACAGAACCCTCTGAGGGAAAACTCTCTATTTGACTAGAAGAAATACTTTGAAATGACATTTGGGGTGGAAGGTGAAGTCCCAAGGGCCTTCTCCATCAAGAAAAGATGTCAGCTAAACTGCTGTGCATGAAACAGGAGAGGAATGGTGTAGCGCCTAAGGGAGAGTGGAGAAGGTGGAGGGCAGAGCGGTGGAGAGAAGGGGGTGCAACCGCAGTGCCACAGCAGAAGGACACTTGTTGCACAATGTAACACTTTATTCTGATGTATGAATCTTTGGTGAAGTATAGGAAATTAAGAAGGTGTTTACAATGCATGATTATCTTACGGATATTGGTGAAGAGCTTGTTTGGTGTCTGGACTGAGGCTGAGCACTGCCTTTGGAGCTGTCAATATCATAAGCTCATATCTTAAGCCAGTTTGGCTGTCCCCTTCTCTGTCACACACACACACACACACACACACACACGTTCACCTGCCTCACATTGTGAAAGAGAAGGAGAGCTGGGTACAGGCAGGTAAAAGGGGGAATATTCTATCACATTATGACCTGACAGAAGGTGGAGGGCAATTGAGGGTACCAGTAGGCTTGGAGAAATGGGCATGGTGAAGCCATGAGTCAGAGGATGATTGGACAATGGAAATCAATAAAGTTAGAGGACAAAGGCCAGGGTGATTAAAGTCCAGGCAAGCAATCACCATTTAGGGTGTGTGTCCCTGCTTTGGGATTTGAGTGAGGCACAAGATCAAATAGTTGAGTATTTCCTCAATTCCATGATGTGCCTGGCCCAGTGACTGAGATTCCAAAAGGATTAAGATGCTGCTCCCCTTCCCACCATTGTGGGGGTACGATCTTTGGAATACAGTAACAAGAGAGATTGTGGTAGTAGGAAGCCCAGAAAAGCCTGGCTGGTTAGAAGAGTCTTCCATTAGGACATGGCCCTTGCTGTGGGCTTTGGATGATGAAGAGGGATCAAGATGTTGCTGGAAGGCTTTCTGGGCAGAGGGATTGGCCTGTGTGAAAGGACAGAGGCATGGGAGTACAGGGGAACTGAGGCTGGAAATGAGGCCCTCAGAGATGAAGATGGCTTTGCTTGCTATTTGAGGTTCATAAACCTCATCTGAAGGTACTGGAGAACCATGGAAGGATTTAAAGATGGTGAAGAGTGTGATCGAATTTGCATTTTATAGAGACCTCCTTGCTTTACATGTCCTTCTTTTGAATTCTCAAAGCATTCACCTGTGTGTGTTGCAATTGTTTACTTCTCCACCTCCACTGCATTGAAACACTATAGAGGAGGAGCTGTATCTTTCATCTTTGTAGATGAACACACAGATGAGCACATTATAAGTGCTTAATGGATTTTTAAAATGTGTTCAGGAAAGAACAATTGGAGAATGGTACAATAAGACATATGAGTGAGAAAGTTAATATTGTAATCAAGATGGAAATAGGCAAAGCCTGAAGGGAAATGTAATGGTAATAAGGGTCGAGAAAAGGGATCAAAAGTAGAGATATTTATAAAATAGAGTTAACTGGACTTTGCGATTGATTAGTTGGTTGAAAGGACTTTTGGAGAGGAAAGTTTCAAGGATGATCTACTGTTTTCTGATTTTTGGTGATCTCTTGGACCCAGATAGGAACTGCATTGGGAAGAATAGGCTTGTTTTGAACAGTGAGAGGGAAATTATTGGTTCCATGAGCTTCAACAGTTGTGGACCATCTAAAAGAGATATGACTGGGTAGATTGTGATCAATAGATTTAGATATCTAACATGGAGAATCTGGGTTGGAGGTAATAGGTCTACAGAGGGTCTTTGAAGATGTGAACATGGATAAGGAAGACACAGAAAGAATTGCTCTTGAAGGAAGAATTGGAGTTATAGGAATAACACTAGGAGAGAAAAATTATTATAAAAATTATTACAGGGGCTAGTGTTGCAGTGCACCCGGTCGAGCTGCCGCTTGTGATGCCTGCACCCCATTTTAGAGTCCTGGTGTACGCCTGGCTGCTCTGCTTCACACCGACCTTCCTGGTAATGCGCCTTGGAAGGCAGCAGATGATGGCCCGAATCTTGGTCCCCTGCCACCCACATGGGAGACTAGGATAGAGGCCTGGGTCAGATCTGGCTGTTCTAAGCATTTGAGGAGTGAGCCAGTGGATGCAAGACTTTCTCTCTCTCTCTCTCTCTCTCCCCCCCCCCCCCTTTCTGGTTTTGGCCAGAGAGCTGTAAGGGGAAGCAGCAGGTATCACTTCTGAGCTGAAATATTTAAGAACTGGTGTGTGACCATCCTGCTTTGTTTCCCTTGTTTGTCTTAACAGCTATTGAGGTCTGTTTATAACTCGGCTGAGTCACAGATGGACACAGCCTGAATTACGGAGTTAGAACATAGAAGGCCCTTGAACATCCCATTTTGACATGAGTAAGAAAGGTGCCTCTATTGTGTTGAGCTTCTGAGATTTGGAGGTGTTAATTTGCTTTTGCCACATATTGTAACCAATTCTAACTATGTTGTCAATGGGAAGAGTATCCAGAAAGGGAAGGCAAAATATGACAAGGAAATTAAGAATGATTGGGAAATGACAAGTGGCTTTAAAAATTAGGAGTTGAGACACATGATAATAATGAATATTTATTGTGAGAAGTTGAGGTTTGGATGGGAGGAAGGAGAAAGTCGGAAGAGTGAATGCAGATGGAGCCCTGAGAAAGTTTGGTTAAGAAGTACTAGAGAGCAAGAAAATAGTAACCAGAGGAAGGGGGGCCATGGGACATGTAATAAACAAAGTTGCTTTTGCCTTTAAGAGGGTTGTTTATAGGTGGGGTGAGGACGGGAGTATATATAGACAGAAAGTTTCAAAATATAAGAATGGAAGGAGGTAACAGAGAGGGCAAGTCCCTGAGGGCTTAGTGACCATTTTGTCCCCTAGGAGTCAGACATGTGAGGAGAATCTGCATCCTGTTCATCCAACACCCAGGCAAGTGTTTCTTCTCATTCTGGTCATAGGTTGTTAAGGGACCCCCTCAGCTATAAACCATAGATATCTGATAACAATAGTGCATCGAGGAGCCACATGTGTCATACTCCCACAGGCAAATGTGAATTAAGCACACCTGGGTTTACCTAGGCCCATGCCCCTTTGGTGGTGGACAGTTTGGTGAGGAGAGGGTAGAGTGTGGAATCCGGAACCAGGATACACAGGTGTTATGGAATGAACTGTGTCCTCTCAAAGTTCCTATGTTAGAGCAGGCATTTATGCAGCCTGGTAACTGGGATGCTTGTGTCCCATATCAGAATACCCAGGTTCAATTCCTAGTTCCAGCTCCTGATGCTAGCTTCCTGCCATGCAGATCCTGGAAGATAGCAGTGATGACAAATAATTGGATCTGGACACTCCTGCAAGGAATATAGGTTGAATTCTTGGCTCCTGGCTTCGGTCCTGGCTTATCTCTGGTCAGTTCAGGCATTTGGAGAGTGAACCAGCAGCAGATAGGAGTGTTCTCCTCTCTGTTCCCCGCCCCCATCACTCTGCCTTTCAAACAAATGAAAATGAATACACATTAGAAAAGATACTGTGCATTTTCACTAACTTTTTGAAGACTCTACATATTCATCTGGTGTTCAAATTTCCTTTCTCATAAATGTATAATTTTTAAATGGTTTGTTTGAATGAAGACTGAAATAGTCCTCATTTATTTAAGTAAGGTCCACACATTCAAATTGGTTAGCATTCGTGTATCTTTTAGGTCTCTTCATCTACAGGTTTCTCTTCATTTGTTGAAGAAACTTGGTACCTCTGTAGAGTTGCCCACAGTATGGATTTTGCAACCTGTGACTTTGTCACCTGCAATTTTATACTTTGGTAGTTGAAACTAGAGTCTTGATTAGGCTTAGGTTCAATGTTTTAGCCAGGCTACTTCTGATTGTCTCCTGTTTTTCATTCATCCCCTCTCAGATTTTCATATCTCATTTTTATGCTTCCGGGAAGAGGATCTGGGGTTGTGGGTCTGGGGGAGGGATTTTCAGCCTTTCTGACCCATCTTAGGGTATTGCACAGCTTTATCCCCTTGCTTTCTATCAATGCCCTAAGAATGGCTTTCCCTTCCTATGGGGACAACAAGGTGCTACCTTGTGCTGGGTGGGGAACAGACATGCTGAGAAAACCTTGAAGGGTAACATTTAACTGCTTCTGCTCTTCCACCCTAGGAAGTGTAAAGTCTGAGTGCAGCCTGGCTTGCTAGTCATTGAGATAACATACAGCTCTCAGGCAAGGGAGGGACTACTGGTTAGGAAAATAGATTAAGTACTTCCTTCTTCATCCATCCAACTACAGTTTGATGCCTAAAAATCTAATTCCATGCCTGATGCCTGAACTCCAGCCATAGTTGAACCTCATAAGAATGTTCTACATATCCTAGAACTTGGTCAACAGGGGGTTGCCATATACCAAGGGTCTGCTCATCCACCTGCTGCAAACATAGATCTAGCTTCCTTAGAGGTCTAAAAGTGTTACCAGTCATCACAGCCAGCCTTTCTACAAAATAATTTTTTTTTAAAAAAATTTAGCAGCATGTAGAGTACCTGTTTTTATGTGACCTCAATTCCTTCATCAACTAGTTCTACCTTGCTGTGAGGGTTCACCTTTTTGCATACTTATTTTAACCAGCATGCAGATTCTGTTGCTGTATCACTTGGGTCTACCTTGAACTTCCACACAACTAGAGTGGAACAATTCCTGGGCATACTGACAAGTTCCTACCTAGTATGCCTTGGTTCTCTGCCTCTCTTCCCGGGACTTTCTCCATTGCACCAGAAATTACTGCTCCAGACATTGTGGAGAAGTTGGGGATTTAAGACTCCCAGTAGTAACTTTAGCCACTGAGAGATGAGAGTAAGTAGATGAATACCCAGCTTCCTCATTGTTAGGGTGCATTCTACTTGTCCTCCTGAAGATTCCTGGCCAAATGGATTTATAATGAACTTTCTAGTCTATTGATGGATTTATTGACTTTTCTCTTTTGCCAGTCTTAATTTTTTATTTCACTTGCATTTCCTGAGATCAGTTCCCAAATATGCCACTTATACCCAATTCCTTGCAACAGAGCCTACTTTGGGGGAACACAAATCAAGTCAGGAAATAATTTTGTAAACTACATCAAAAGCTTTTGGACCAAGTGTAAATAATTAAGTATTGAGCCTTATATGCTGGGTACATTATTATCCTAACCCTATTAGTGAACTGTTACCATCCCCCTTATTTTTCAGATGAGAAAATAGAGACTAGAGGATATGTAAAGAATTGCCCAAGATCACATAACTGTAGTAAGAATGGAGATTCAAATCCATAACTACCATCAACATTGTTTGAGCTCTTGTTCTCCATTTGTTTTTGGGTGGAATATTTTCTCTAACAGTCAGTAGGGTTCTTTTACTCTTTCTTTTTTGAATTGTTCTATTTGCTTATCTACACTTTGAATGGAAGAATTTCCTGCCAGTTGAACTTCAAGTTGTAAGTAAAAAGGCCCATCTTGATGTGGTTTCCTAGCAACAATTTATGAAACACTTTAAAGCAATTATTCTTCTCAAGCACGTTTCCAAATGTTGAAGCATGTTCATTCACTTCGATCATTAAAATCCCCAAGAACATTCATTGTGCAACACACAGTTCTGATAATTACAAGCTCGTCAACAGGTTGCTTAGTGAGCCTGAGAGCAAGGACAAGACCACACTCCCCGCCGGAGTCCAGCACTTTGTTTCCAGCCTAGCAGAGCAGAGGCGACCCACTGCTCTCCAAAGAAGTCTTAATTTGTGGGTAGGGGTGTGGTGTGAAGAATATTTAAATCCAAACCAGTAATGTGCAAAATGTGGAACCCATGGCAACACACATGGTCCTAGAATGGATTTGAGTATCTAAAGTCCATGAAGCAAGCAGCTTTCTGCTCCTCCTCCTCCAGACCCACTCTGTAACCCACCCCAGATCTGGAGAGTCAGCCAGATGAACCCTCTGCCCTCTCCTTGTCCCCTAATGTAGTTCTGCCCTAAATGAGCCACTGGCCCTTCAATCTGTGCTTCTTTTCTCTGTCCTTTTCAAAGAATTCTCTTTCCGTTTTACCCCCTTTTAAATGTTTTAGGACACAAATCTGGAAGGAGTATGGATTGCTGGCAGTCATCCTGTGGATTTAGCAAATAGGAATGCCAATTTGGCAAGTGACAGAGTTGTCCATCTGGGCAGGGGCTGTGGAGTCCAACTCCACAGATGAGGAAATCACCATCAGGGTAGTGCTTGGGGACAAAAGTTAAGTACCCATGAGAAGTTTTGGACTTAATAAAGAGGGAAAGGTTGGCCTTCCTGCTAATCTGGTTAGGTTTTTCAAAGTTTTTTCTTTTGAAATCTTTTAGATTTCCAAAGGAGTTCTTGTATACCCTTCACCCTGCTGTAGCACTAACATCTTTTGAAACCACCAGAGACTCATGCAAATGAAGGACCAGTTGTATTTTCAGGTGTCCTTATGGAGGGAGGTTGTATGAATCACAAACTAGTAAAGTGGCATGCACAAGCGCACACATGCAAGACAAACACAACATATATACCTACACAGTACAACATACTATATACATGTAACACTCATGCACAAATGACATCTAAAAATACAACAGGCAGGCACACAGAGCATACAGATATGTACACATGCATGCAGTGGTACAAACATAGTTACACAGAACACACATAGATATACACAGATCAAAAACACAAATATACAAACAATACACATACATACAGAGCCATATGCCATATACAACACATGTACAAATAGACAAGTGCACTACATCTACTGTGTCTTAGAATTATGAGATCACACAATCTAAGCTGAGAATGTTTCTTAATGGCATTTGAGCTAATTGAGGAGACAAATATGATGAGAAAGAACTAAAGATGGCATTGAGGGGCAGGTGTTTGGTACAGTGGTTAAGGTGTTGCTTGGGATACCCATATCCTATATTGGAGTGCCTGGGTTGGAGGTCTGCCTCCATTTTTTTTTTTTTAAGATTTATTTATTTGAAAGTCAGAGTTACACAGAGAGAGAAGGAGGGGAAAAGAGAGAGAGGTCTTCCATCTATTTGTTCACTCCCCAAATGGCCACATGGCCAGAACTGTGCTGATCTGAAGCCAGGAGCCAGGAGCATCTTCTAGATCTCCCATGTGGGCGCAGGGGCCCAAGGACTTGGGCCATCTTTCACTGCTTTCCCAGGCCATAGCAGAGAGCTGAATCAGAAGTGGAGCAGCCAGGGCCAGTGCCGCGGCTCAATAGGCTAATCCTCCGCCTGCTGCACCGGCACACTGGGTTCTAGTCCCAGTCGGGGTGCCAGATTCTGTCCCGGTTGCTCCTCTTCCAGTCCAGCTCTCTGCTGTGGCCCAGGAGTGCAGTGGAGGATGGCCTAGGTCCTTGGGCCCTGCACCCGCATGGGAGACCAGGAGGAAGCACCTGGATCCTGGCTTCGGATTGGCTCAGCGTGCCGGCCGCAACACGCCGATTGTAGCAGCCACTTGGGGGGTGAACCAAAGGAAAAAGGAAGACCTTTCTCTCTGTCTCTCTCTCTGTCTCTCTCTCACTGTCTAATTCTGCCTGTCCAAAAAAAAAAAAAAAAAAAAAAGAGTGGAGCAGCCAGGACTTGAACCAGTGCCCATATGGGATGCTGGCACTGCAGGCGGCAACTTTATCTACTACTCTGCAGCACCAGCCCCATGCCTCCATTTCTGATCTTGGAGGCAGCAGATGGTGTCTCAACTAGTCTGATGATCCTTGCCACCCATGTAGAAGACCTGGATTGAGTTCAGGGCTCCTGCCTTAGGCCTGTCCCAGCCCTGAATGTTGTGAGCAGTTGGAGAATGAACCAGGGAATAGAAGATTTTTCTTTCTGCTTTCCAAATCAATAAATGTCATAAATAAATGTACAATGGTGATGAAATAGGGCAAGTAGGCAAGAATGATCCTTTCTACCTGAGAATTGTTATTTCTTAGTGGATATGGGGTGGCTATCTATCAGACTGGTAGTTTAGGCTGCAAAATCTGACCCACCAAGCAGTTTGAGGGAGACTCATTCAGATAAGCCTCAGTTAGAAACTGTTTAGTCTGCCTCTCCAGGCTGGGCAGGGTAGATAAAGCCAGCCTAAATTGCTTGGGTCCTGAGGTGGGGGGTAGGTAGCAGGAACTAAAGATATTTTTTTCCTGAGACTTTAGGGCAAAGGTCTGGATGAAGAATAAACGAATAATAGGAGAAAGTGGACGCCAAAGTCTGCCCCAAGCCTGTTGTAAGAGCATCACTGACCTGAAGTGAGTATTATTCCCTGCAATGTAGACATAGATTGGCTTAGATGCATAGGGAAGTGAGAAAAACAAGCAAGAGTGGACCAGAAGATGTACAGAATGATACTGTAGACAAATTCCAGGACCATGGTTTGCTTCTTGGCCAGAGTTTGTGTGGGTGGGTGGATTGTTTAAAGAAATTAAGGCTATCTGTATTAAAAGGGCTTAAGAGTTGTTAGTCAGTGAATTGAGTGAATTCTTTACTCATTACTATGTAACAACAAATTACTTCCTAAACTTAGTGGCTTCAACAATAGTAAGTATTTACTGTCTCTCATAGTTTCTAGAAGTCAAGAACTGAAGAGTGTCTTAACCAGGTAGTTTTGCCTCAAGGTCACTGATGAAATTATAGTCAAAATACTGGCCCAGATGGCAGTCCTCAGAGGACTTGCTTCCAATGAGGGAAGCACAGGTGAATGGCAAGTTGATGGTGACTGCTGGCAGGATGCCTCAGTTCCTCACTGTGTGAGTCTCTCTGTAGGGCTGCTTGAGTATTCTCTTGGCAGGGTGGCTGGCCTGTTTCAGAGCAAGTGATCCAAGAGAGCAAGGAGGAACTTCAATGTCTTTTTGACTTAGGAATCCACATTGTCATATCTAGAGTATTCTTTTGCTTAACACAGGTCATCCCTATTCAGTGCAGAAAGTGACTATCTAAGGGTGAATCAGGAACCATCTTAGAAGTTGACTGCTACATGATTTTACATTTTTATAATTTCATTCAGATTTAATAAAGCACATTTTTGACTGTACCTTGAAACCAAGTTGATAGAGTTGATGAAAGTCAAAGTTAGGTATCCCTGATGAAATGAGATGAATGGAGACTTTAAAGAATTGTAAAAGTGTTGTAGAGAGTGGTGAGGAGAGATGAGAGAATTGGGAGGGAGCATGAAGGCACAGATCACGTACAACTTGTGGGCCACTGTAAAGATAAAGAGTATTTTGTTCTTTCCATAATATCAGGAGTCTCTTTTCTTTATTTCTTTTTCAAGCTTTACTTATTTCTTATTTATTTGGAAGTTAGAGTTAGAGAGAGAGAGAGAGAAAGAAAGAGAGAGAGAGAGATAGAGAGAGAGAGTTCTTCCATCTGCTGGTCCACTCCCCAAATGGCCATGGCTAGGGCTGTGCCAAGCTGAAGCCAGGATCCCACAGCTTTTTCTGGGTCACTCAAGTGGATGCAAGGACCCAAGCATTTGGGCCATCTTCTCTTACTTTCCCAGGTGGGTTAGCAGGGAGCTGGATCAGAAGTGGAAGAGCTGGATCTTGAACGAGCACCCATACAGGATGCTGGCATTGCTGCCTGCTATGTCACAGTGCCGGACCATGATTTGTTTTCATAATGCAAAAAGAGTAATGTATGATCTTTTTCTGTTTTGGTCCATGAGCATACTTTTTGACAGTTATGTTGTGGGAAGGATGATATAGCAAGAATACTTTTGGAAAAAGATCACCTCTACTTGCACAAACCTAATAGATGTTGTTTCTAATGGTTGTCTACCTGCAATCACTATGTTTTTACTTGCCTTTAATCACATATATTTACCTTCTAAAATATTTTTACATTTACTATAATGAGCACATATTCTTAATAATTCTGTCATTTTGATTTTTACAGTAATTTCAAATGCTTTTACCCTATTCAGTGCAGCCCCCTGCCTACCATCCCAACACCACTTAATACACTCAGATTTTTATTTGTGTATTTTCACTTTTTACTATGAAAAATGTTAAGAAAAAGTTTAGAAAAGTTGAAACAAAACCTACATATTCACCACCTAAATTCAGTAATGGATATTTTATATTATCCATATTTTATATATACATGCATAATTTTTTCTCAACTATTTGAAATTGAGGAAGAAATATATTATTTCACTCCTAAATACTTCGCCATGTATCTCCTAAGAATTAAACTGTTTCCCAGCATAACCATAATGCCATTTTCACACTTAAAACAACTAATTATAATCCCCTAATATCATCTAACATCCAGTCCACATTTAGATTTCTTTAATTGTTCCCCCAACGTCTTGCATAGTGGCCCTTTTGGAACCAGGATCTCATTAAGCCTTATCTATTGCATTTGGCTCATTTGTCTTTTCAATCTTCTCAAATCTGAGACAGTACCTTGACATTTTTACCCCATGACACTGGCTTTTGGCAGAGACCCGGATGAGGATGATTCTCATTATTCCATAGCTTGGGTTTGCCCTGATTATTTCCTCATGATGTCAATTGAGCCATTTGTTGTTCACTGTAGATTAAGTCTAATACTGAAATTGACTCAAGTCAGACCTAAAATGATAAAAATATTTTACCATTCACTCCTTTCAACTTTGATTCATTAGAAGTTCTTTTACATATTTAAAACAATAATCCAGGTAGCATAATAGACAAAATCTGCCTTGGAATTGGAGATTTTATAGCTAGAAATCTCAGAGAAATTATTTGTTTCAAGCCTCAGTCTCCCCATATGTGAAAAGGGGATGGTAGACACTTATTAAATGTTTGTTCTCTTCCCCTGATCTGCCGGTTCCCTGGAGCTCATGAAGCACTACCAGGGCAGGTATTTCCAGTGTGTTTGAAGAGCTTGTGTTTCCTAAGTAAGACAGTAGCAGCAAGACCACAATCATTTCTGTGGAGACAGTATCATCATAATGCAATATTAGCTACTGTGATCTTCTATCATTTCCTTCCTGGAGAGTTATGACTATGGCATTGAGGATTTAAGACCTACAGCCTGAACACTACTTACTACAAATCTCTCACAAAGCTGCTGCAATAAATCTCATAGAGGAAAGTCATTGCATAAAAAATCCCCAACTCCAGGGAGCTGGCCATTTATTTTCCTAGAAAAGGGGCTGTGATGAGAGACACTCCATGCTCCTTTAACTCTATGGATAGAACCCAACAAAGCATTTATCATGCAAAATTGAGTGATGGGCCCAATGAGACTGGCTGGGAAAGGAAGATGGAAAAGGAGCGGCCCCCATCGAAGGCTGTTACCTTCCCTACCTTCATCCCCAGTGGATCTTCTCTTGGCCCAGGGACTGGCTCTGCATAGAATCAGCATAAGTGAGGGTGCAGTTCCTGAAGACAAACTTTATCATGATAGATGCTAAACCTGGGGTCTACAGCTGGGCCCTATCTACTCCACAGATTTATTAAGTCTTCACAGTATTTAAAAATGATTTTTTTTGGTTAGTTCCCAACATCAAAATTTGAAAATCTAATGAAGAAAGATAACATCCATATTTTTGGCTACTCTAAACTAATTGGCATATTTGGTGTTTATGGATACAGCATGAGTCCCCTCCCCCCCAAAACTCAAGCAGCAGTTTAAACTCTGATGTCTTAATGTTAATGACTGGTGATTAACTCTGGAAACTTGATCTAATGATTGGATCTGAGAGGTGGGGCCAGTGGTAGGTCTTTGGGTCATTGGAGGTGTGCCCTTGGAGAGTGAATCTTGTGACACATTTGAGAATTTAAGTGCGATTTCCATCTAGGTTCTCTCTTTCTGCTTCATGACTCACCATGTGATTGTGCCTCTGTGCCTGCCACAACCACCCTCCTTTAGATGCTGCACTGGGGAGTCAAGTGATCCTGCAACCTCAACTGTAAGTTGAAATAAATCTTTGCTTTCCCAAAGAAGCTACTCTCTGATATTTTAAAGTAATGAAAAGCAGTCCAGTAGATTTCATTCCAGTGAAATATATTCCCACATTCCTGCCTCTTTAGACAGTGTGCCATCTTCCACTTTGCTACACTACCTTACCCTTTACCTTAACTGCTCTGAATTTGCCTCCAGAATCTGCCCTTACTCTGGGTCTGTTCTCTGACTCCTCCTTTGCTATCTCTGTCCTTGCACTAAGAGTGTACTCATTGAATAGAAAATACAATTGATCAATCCCACCCACAGTATGACCTTCAGAAGATATTTCCAAAATGGCGGAGAGGCTGCTTGAGGGAAGCCAACAGCACAAGCTTTGTGTAGAGGTGACCTCAACTCCAGTTCCTTCTCTCCCTTACTCTGGGAAATGGTCCAACATGCTCCATTTCTCTCTCTCTCTCTCTCTCTCTCTCTCTCTCTTATATGCGTGTGTGTGTGTGTGTGTGTGTGGAGAGAGAGAGAGAAAGAAAGAGAGAGAGAGATTGAGAGATTGATTCCCATTCACTGTTTCACTCCCCAAATGCCCACAACAGGTGGGACTGGGACAGGCTGAAGCCAGGAGTTGGCAACTCAATCCAGGTCTCCCACATGGGTAACAGGGATCTGAGTCCACGAGTCATCACTTGCTTCCTCCCAAGAAGAACATTAGCAGGAAGCTGGAATTGGAAGTGGAGCTGGGACTGGAACCCAGGTACTGATATGGGATATAGGTGTCCCAAGCAGCATCTTAATCTTTAGGCCAAACACCTGTTGCCTTGCTCAATCTCTTGAAATTTAGTTCGCTGAAGAAAAATGGGTGTGAACAGGATTTCCTACCAAGGACTTTGTGAGGACTTAATGTAGCAATGGCTCTAAAGTGCCTGACACCTTGGATGTAATCCCTCAGCTTCTGTGACATCATTTCCTTGGTCTATTTTTTTCACATGGCTTCTTTGATTCATCTTTTCTGTCTTCTTTGAAGATGCCTCTCCCTTCCTGGGACATCCCATAAATGTTAGGGTTCTAATTTGACTTGGTCCCCCGACCCTATCCCTTACTCTTCCTTCTGTTTACTGACAAGTTATTAAATAGATTATGCCACGATTACTTTTGCTGTTTTGTGATTTTCCTCCCACTTCTCATGCCATAAACTTGTTTTCTTTGCTGTGACATGTTCTTCAAAACAAGCACTTAATGGCCACACAAAAGGATATTGTAGATTAAATTTACCTAAAAATTCCTTTAATATTGGGCATTTAAGTTGTTCTCATTTTGAAAGACAAGAATGTCATGAATGTTTTCTGGAACGTGGCATTTTCCTGCTTTGAGATTATTTCTCTGTGTAGACTAATTTTTTACAGTGTACTCTGAATTCCTTTTGGCCTTTTCTTCTTTCTCTTCTCCTTCCCTCCTCCCAAGTACTCAGGGTTCTCCTATGTCCAGGACTAGTGGCTTCTTAGGATAAGATCCTGGTAAGTAAAATCTAATAAGCTTTAATAATTAGCAGTTATGAATTTTTTTTACTTATTTGTTTATTTTTGAAAGGTAGATAGAAAGAGATTGAGAGACAGAGAGAAGTCTTCCATTGATTGATTCATTCCCCAAATGCCCACAGCAACCAAGACTGGGCCAGGATCTCAAGCCTGGTCTCCCACATGGGAGATGAGGACACAAGTACTTGAGCCCTCACTTTCTTCCTCACAGGGTATGCATTAGCAGGAAGCTGGATTTGGAAGCTGATGAGCCTCAACTCAAAGGCAAGCACTCTGAAATGGGATGTGGGTGCCCCGCTAGGCATCTTAACTGCTATGTCATAAGTCTGCCCCTAACAATTGGTAAAATTTTAAGAATTAAATAGTGGGGCCGGTGCCGTGGCTCACTTGGTTAATCCTCCGCCTGCGGTGCCAGCATCCCATATGGGTGCTGGGTTCTAGTCCTGGTTGCTCCTCTTCCAGTCTAGCTCTCTGCTGCGGCCCGGGAGGGCAGTGGAGAATGGCCCAGGTGCTTGGGCCCCTGCACCCTCATGGGAGACCAGGAAGTGGCACCTGACTCCTGGCTTCAGATCGGCACAGCACTGGCTGTGGCGGCCATTTGGGGAGTGAACCAGCGGAGGGAAGACCTTTCTCTCTGTCTCTCTCTCTCTCACTGTACTCTACCTGTCCAAAAAAAAAAGAAAGGAAGGAAGGAAGAAAAGAAAAAAATTAAATAGTAACAGAGCCAGCATTTTGGCATAGCAGGTTAAGCTACCACCTGCAGCACCAGCATCCCATATGGGTGCTGGTTCGAGTCTGGATACTATACTTCTATTCAACTCCCTGCTAATGCATTTGGGAAAAGCAGTGGAGGACAGCCTAAGTGTCTGGGCTCCTGCATCCACCTGGGAGACCCAGAAGAAGTTCCTGGCTCCTGGCTTCAGATCAGCCCAGCCCTGGCTGTTGTGGCCATTTGGGGAGTGAACCAGCAGATGGAAGTCTTTGTCTCTCCTCATCTTTCTGTAATTCTGTCTTTCAAATAAATAAAAAAGAATTAAGTAGTAATTTGTATGTAATGATATTATTCATCGAGGAGTATTTTCTTTACTCTCTTTCCCCAGCTGAAAGGAATTCTCTGACAGCCAGTCACATTTTTTCATCTCTTGTTTTTTTCAAAAGGAATATTCATGATGAAGAGAAGCCAAATAATAAGTGAACGGGCAGAGAGAGTGGAAGAAGGGAGAAACAGCTTTTGGAAGTAGGATGTTAGGTGAGTCTTATGGGATTTGGGAAGAGAAAAACACTAGAGGAGCTTGAGAAAAATGGATAGGTGAGGAGGTAGGATTTTGGTAAATATATGAATTTACCTCAAAGTTTTCAAAAATGGCAAATCAAAGATGGAGTTCCCAGGACTGGCATGTAGTGCATCCATTAAGATGCTACTTGGGATGCCCACATCTCATACTGGAGTGCCTTGGTTCAAGTTCTGGCTCTGCTTTCAATTTCAGCTTCCTGATAATGTGCATCCTGGGTTGAAGTACTTGGGTACCTGCTATCCCTGGGATATACCCAGGTTTAGTTATGGGCTCCTGGGTTTAGCTGGTGTAGTCCTGACTGTTGTGGCCACTTGGGGAGTGAACAGGTGGATGGAAGAGCTCTGTTTCTGTTTCTCTGCCCTTTGAATAAAAATAAACAAGTAAATAAAAATTGGAAAAAGTTATGAGTACAGTGATTTAAAAAAATGGAATTCCCTCTAAGTATCTTTAGTTACTGTACAATAATACCTAAATGTAATATTTTGAAACTCACCTATGTAGATCCTTGAATAAGAAAAATTATATTTATATCTGCCTGCCTCTTCAAAGAATTTGTGGCAGCTTACAAATATACACTAACTATTATTAGAGTAAAAAATTGATGGGAAAAATTGAGCAAACAGAAAGAAAAATAGTAGCAAAATTATACTAAAGCCAGAGGTAAGACTATGAGATTCAGTACATTTAAAGGTGGGCCCCCAATTGAGCTCCCTAGCAATGAATGTAAAGAGATCATATCATAATGCACATAAGATAAAATTGAATTCCACAGATTGAGAATGGAAAGAAACTTCTGTGTAATCTTCAAGAAAATTCTTTGTGACAATCTTGACAACATGTCCAAAAGCAAACTTTTTTTATAGCCTCTTAAAAACAATCTCCCTCCCTGCAGGTTAATGTCAAAACACCAGACACACCTAGCAAAAGCCAAATCAATTTTCTTTGATGGTTGGACCTGATCCTAAGATAACATTTTGACGGCTTGGAGGAATGGGTGGACTACACATCCTTCAGGTAATTCTTCATAACAGTTATTTTTTGCCACTGGAACTTGGGTAAAGATTGCAGACATGAAGGTTTAAAGTGTTTTCTTTGGTGTCAACCTGAAGGGGAGAAGTTGTGCTGTCAATAATGAAAACAGCCCATGCTTTGACAATTTACTTGTCAGAAAAGGCTTAAATAAGCCATTTGGAATCAAGGAGTGATAACTTAATGATCAACTATTTTTGAGGTGGGATTAAAAAGCTGAATGCCTAGGATTTTTAAAGGTAGGTGGCACCTAGATAGGGCAATGCCTTTGAAGATAGGGATCATATATTACTCATAGAGCTGGCTCTGGAATAGTCAGATTAAACAGCATCTTGAGGAATGGAGGGGTAAATCTCATCCAGCTGTTAATTTGCAAGTAAAGAGGAAGCACTGGATTCAGTTAATGAATGTGAAGTGCTATCCGAGTGTGGGACATATGGTTAGAGAGTGTCCTAGGTCCAGGACAGCTTGGTTGCTGAACAGAAATACGTTGATGAGTGAAGAAGACAAAGTCAGGTCTAGAGAGAGGTAGGGGGCAGCATAACCCCTGGAGGGGCTGCCAAAAAGGACGCAGGAGGTTACCAGCTGTTTGTGACAATTACTCGTAATCCCGTGTGTAGCGAGGTGGCTGTCTCCTGACGGAGTGCTGTCTCCCACAAAGGGTCACCAGGGTGAACTAATGAAGACAAGCAACAGGTGCATGAGGATGTTTGGAGAGGTTATCATTGATGTGAAGCCAGCTGACAACACAGAATAGACAATGGAATGTCTCAAAGTCAACTCAGAGCAGGAAGCCTTTCCCTACAGTTTCTACAGGTTAATTCCCTTTTCCTTACTGTAATCTCTGTTTCACTGCCCACCACATTTAGCAGCCCCTTCCTGTTGTATATTAACAACCACATTCTTTAAGTGGGACTGTGACTGAGTGGCAGAAAGAGGAGCATTCATTACTGCTCGTTGAAGAACCTATTCACGTGTTCTTCTTCATCTGATTCTTGGTGTCTTGGATTCTAATGAGTCAGTAGAGGGCTTTGGGCCTCTTAGACATCTTGGAACCAAGCATATGATTTAAAGATACGGATTCTTCATGAAATTTAAGCAGTAGAACCACATAAATATTCCGTACCAAAGAAGAAAGGAAGCTCTAAAATTTTGTTTTCTTTTGCAGGAATTTATCCTTTTTTAAAAAATATTTATTTATTTGTTTGAAAGGCAGAGTTACAGAGAGGCAGAGGCAAAGGCAGAGAGAGAGAGAGAGAGAGAGAGAGAGAGAGAAAGTCTTCCATCTGCTGGTTCATGCCCCAAATGGCCGCAATGACTGGAGGTGTGCCAATTCAAAGCCAGGAGCCAGGAGCTTCCTTGTGGTCTCCCAGGCTGGATGCAGGGGCCAAGCACCCAGGCCATCTTCCACTGCTTTCCCAGGACATAGCAGAAAGCCAGATTGGACATAGAACAGCTGAGATTTGAACTGGCTCCCATATGGGATAGTGGCACTGCTGGCAGCAGCTTTACCTGCTATGCCACAATGCCGGCCCCTAATTTTTATTTTATTTATTTATTTTTATGGAGGAGTGGAGAGACAGAGAGAAAGGGATCTTCCATCTGGTGGTTCACTCACTAGGTGGCCATGATAGCCACTGCAGGCCAGAATGAAGCCAGGAGCCAGGAACTTCTTCTGGGACTCCCACTTGGGTGGCAGGGGCCCAAGGACTCAGGCCATCTTCCAAAATAAAGCCTTTTTACTATCGACAAAGCTGGTTTTAAGAAATGACTCCAACCAAGAGGACAGAGATCTGCCTTTAGTTGCCTGACTTCCTTCCTCCCTCCCTTCCTTCCTTCCTTCCTTCCTTCCTTCCTTCCTTCCTTCCTTCCTTCCTTCCTTCCTTTAAAATTATTTATTTGAAAGAGATCTCATGAGAGAGATGCACAGAGAGAGGGGGCTCCCTTCTGGGTCACTCCCCCAAATGCCTGCCAGGACTTTTGCTGGGAGGTGGGATGTAGGGGCTGGGATCTCAATCCAAGTCTCCTAAGTGGGTGTCAGGGACCCTTCACTACTCCCTCCCAGAGTCTGCATTAGCAGGAAGCTGTAATTATGACCCACAGTTGGGAGTCTAAACCAGCCACTCCTAGGTAGGACACAAGTTCTTAGCAGGTATCTTAACCACTAGGCCAAGTACCCACCACTGCCTCCGTTCTTTACAACTGAACATGCAGCATGTTAGAGAAAGTGAGAAGAGAGGGGCACACTTCAAATTCTCTGCCTTGTACTCTAATAGTATAACTAAATTTAGCTCTGTTTGGATGTCCTCTTTTAAGCCTAAGTAAAGTCTGTACATCTACTGCAGAAGCAGTGGGCAGTGGACGCTTGGTCGTGGCTGCTTGTGCATTGGGAAGCCCTGAGAGGTTCATTTTCTTCCCGAGTACCTTGGAAAAGGGAATAAAGAACATTCCTGGGGGGGGGGGGGGTGTAGACCACAGAAGAAAACCTCTGGAAACAGGTTTGTTGTTGTTGTTTGTTTGTTTGTTTTATTAAATTTAGGAAAATGTCAATGTGCTGATGAATCCAGTACAGTTCCAGCTAGTCTGTCATGGGAAATGAAATTTTGATCTGAGGTAACGATTTTGGGAACACATAGGTAAGTTTGTAAATCCAGGAAAATCTCAATTCAGGTGCTCTTCAGAAACATTTCACGTCTTGTCCTTTTATGTTTTTTCTTGACGGAAGTGGCTGTGGCCCTAGAGTTCCAGTGCAAAAGGGATGCCCTGCATCACTCCTCCCAGGCAGCCACACTCCTCCCAGGCAGCCACAACTGTGAAAGCACTGAACTTCTGATCTATAAAACTGAGACCAAGGCAAGGGTGTTGTCTTAAGTCATAAAGTTAGTGGTGATTTGTTACGCAGCAATCTCAGAAAACAGCAGCAGACCCATTGCTCAGCTGCGGGCTGTAGAAAAATGGCGTCCCTGGACTAGAGCACCATACTGCCCTCTGGTGTGGATCTCTGAGAAAACAGGCATTTGTGAACACTCCCTTTCTGAGAAAGGATCTGGTTGTTTGTGAAATTGTGAAAAAACGATGCTAACCTAGTACAGGAGTCTCTCCTCTTTAGAGGAAAGCAGGTGCAACAGAACAGTTCTACCACATTCAGAGCCCCCTAAAACATGCAATGAGAAATCAGTTATACACAGTAACAACAGAAACCATAACAGATGTCATAGAAGGGACTCCTTGGGAGTTCCCTCCTACCCAGTCCATGGTGCATAGAGCCCCAGCTCTGAAAACTTACTCCTCACTAATTCTCAGTACCTTGTGTGTTGTTTGAGTCCCCTGTCCCAATAGAAGCTCTAGGGAAGAGGCTTGGCTTAGTCTCCTTAGCAGATCACCCCTCCGCGGTCCCCTCAGCTTATTCTAAGTGAAGACAGATCCCACTTGGACCCTACTCTGGCTTTACTGCCCCCTGGAAGCTGAGGCAAGACCAGCTGTTTCTTTTTCTAGCAGCATTTCTGCATATATCATAGGCCAAGAACATCATGTTCTGAGAGGGCGCCAAAATATTTCTCTGTGTTGGGGGCCTTCAAACTCTCGTCTTCTATGTCTTTATAAAGGTAATAAATTGTTATAAAGTACAGTCACCCCACTGTGCTATGGAACACTAGTTCTTATTCCTCTGATCTAACTGTATTTTGGTACCTGTTGTATGACCTTTGTCCACTGGCCCCTCTCCACTTCCCTAGCTTCTAGGTGATCCCTCTTCTACTCTTTGTTTCCATGATACCAACCTTTTCAGATTCCCTATATGCAGTTTCTCCTATTAACATCTTCCATTAGTATGGAACATTAGTATTGTCACAATTCTAAAGCCAGAGTGATGCATGATGGTTAATAACAGTCTGTGCTTCATCCACATTCTCTCAGTTTCTCCTTAATGTCCTTCTTTCTGTCCTAGGAGCTTATCCAGGCTACCATATTACATTCAGTTGGCTCTCCTGGGGAGGACTTGTCTTGTTTTTGATGGCCTGGAGAGCTTTGACTCTTTCTCTATTCTTTCCTTATTTTTGATGATTTTGGAAGTTTTGAGGAGTACCACTCTGGTATTTAGTAGAAAATCCCTTAATTGGGATTTGTATACTGTTTTTTCTCATGATTAATCCTGGGTTACATATTTTGGAGCGAAAAACCAGAGTTAAAAATCCATTTCATTACACCAAATCAAGTGTTCATACTATCACTGTTGAAGTTAACCTTGATAGTCTGGCTGATTTAGTGTTTGTCCAATGTAATGTAACTCTTTTACCCCTTCTTATTCTGTCTTCCTTGGAAAAAAGTCATAATACGCAGTACACAGTTGAGGCATGCAGAGTTCTGTTCCACCAAGTTAAGGGTGGACCATCTAACATATATTATTTGAAATTCTTCCACACAGGAGATGTGTCTCTTCTCCATCATTTATCTATTGAATTGTTTATTTTATCACTATGAGTGAATGGATATCCCACATGACTTTATTTCGTTGTCTATCATTTTATTTTAAATTTCTGCTGGTTACAACCTATTCCTTGTGGTCTTAATGGGATGACGTGGAGTTAGCATTTGGACAGGACCTAAGATCTTGAATATTGGGATCCTCTGCTGCCACAGCTGCTCCTCTTTCAGGCTTCCAAGGAAGCTAAATGCTAGAGAACAAGACAACACAAAGAACACTCCTTTTTCCTGGGGATCAATCTCTGGCCTTCATTAAACTACAGATTTCAAAAGTGAAGTGAAAAGATGACTCTTTTAAAACTATAGGGTAAGCATTTGTCAAAGATATTATTTAACATATTAATTAGTGGGGGAATCAGTAGTCAAGGTTATCTGGATAAACAGAACTATTAGGAAACACACCACGACACACACACACACACACACACACACAAAAGGAACTTCAAAAGTTCACAGAAAATGGAATTCAAAGATAAATTGGGGGCTAGCATTTGACCAGCAGCTATGGCACCTGCATCCATATCAGAGTACTTGAGTTTGGTACCCAGCTCTCGCTCCTGGCTCCAACTTCCTATTAATGTGTGTAGGAGGCAACAGATGACTGGTCTAAGTGCTTGAGACATTGCCACCCATATGGGAGACCTGAGTGGAGTTCCTGGCTCCTGGCTTTAGCCTACTGCAGCCATGGCTGTTGCAGGCAACTGAGGAGTGAACCAATAGTTGGAAGATCTCTTTCACGGTGTCTCTCTCCTGCTCTCTGACCCTCTGCCTTTCAAATAAATAAACTTTAAAAAATGTTAATCTCTAAAAACACCCTCACAGACACATCCAGAATAATATTTGCCCAAATGTTTGGGCCCCATAGTCCAGTAAATCAACACATAAAATTAAACATCACAGAAGGTTTAAGGAATGGAACACTTTTAGCAATTTAAAAAAGAAACATCAGAATCATGTCACTGGGTTAGATACAAAACTTGCTAATGACCTATAGGGCAATAATACCACAGCCTTTGGGATTATCTGCTTGTCAGAAATCATTTGCTTCTCTGCTGACAATGAATCTGCAAGATAACACACAATGTCACTGATTCTGAGCTTTAATTAATAGTAAATATCAAGGTCAGAGGTGATACCTTCTCACTGGAAATTAAATAATGCTTGGATGGGTCTTTAAAACAAGGACTCAGTATGACATTCAAAGGGCAGGTTGTGCTCCTTAAATATATCATCTTTTAGATTGTTTTTCTTACTGCCTTGTACTCCAGTGTCCATCTTCCACACCAATGTTGTCTCCTAACTACAGGAAAGCATTTCAGCAGCCTAGGTAGACCCAGTGCCCTCCCTCTAAGTGCCACTCTGGTTCCATGCAAAGAAGCAGAAGGTCCTTCTGAAGAGGGAGGTAGCCTCAGTCTTCTAGTAGTCTAGGGAGAAAGAAGATTGTGAGGAGAAAATAGCAAAAAAGGATACCAAAGCAGAGGTCAGAAAGAACTACA